>NC_077232.1:281608747-281838747 GCF_027887165.1 Monodelphis domestica
CATATAGCCAAATAAATAAAAAATAGCTAGGTGGTGCAGTGGATAGAGCTGAAGTCAGGAAGGCTTGAATTCAAATCTGGATCTCATTCATTTATTAGTTGTGTGACCTTGGCCAAGTCCCTTAATCTGAAGTTCGTTTGTATCAGTAGCAGGGCTTGAACTTAGGTCTTTCTAACTCTGAGAATGGCTGCCCTTACATTCAATCATTCAGATGCTATGTTCCAGGCAGTGTACCAAAAGAGGAGAAAAAGAAAAGGAAAAGTAGTCCGTGCCTTCAGGGATCCAAAATTATAATCGGAGTGAAGGGATAGCAGGTAAAGAAATAGGTACATACAGGATGCATACTGAGTAGATGAGGTAGTCTTAACAATAATAAAATGCCCATTTTATATATAAACATAAGCTCATATTTATATCATCCTTAAAGTCTAGCAAAGTGCTTTGCATATACATATTACCTCTTTCAATGCTCACAGTAACACGGTGTGAAGTATGTGCCACTTAATAGTCATTTGCTTAGGATCACACAGTTGGTAAACATCTGAGACAGTATTTGCACTTGGATGTCTGACTGCAGCTCCTTCAGCCTTCTGAGAGAGGATGCCATTAGCCTTTCTTACCTCAAGGTAAGAAGTCGCTGTGAATTTTATAGTGGATATCTGAAGAGAAATCACTTAAGATTTTTAGCATTTTCAGCAGTCTCCCCAATATTCAATTAATCTGAACAAATAGTGAAGTTCTTGCCAATGTGCTAGTAGCACAGAATACAAAGAAGAAATTAAGAGGGTTTTTTGTGTGTGCTCAAGAAGCCTAGATTATGGATGAAACTAGAGACACAAGGTAGAGAGAAATAAGAAAATAATGAGAAAATATCAAATAATAAATAAGAGAAAAAACCATTTTATGTTCTCAGAATCTAGGTAACACTTCAAATACTTTGGACAAATCTCTTAGTCTCTCTCATCTTCTGTTTCCTCGTATGCAAAATGAGGATTTATAAGTAGGGATCAGCTGCTTCATAGCATTGTTGTAAGGGACAAATGAGATAATATATGTAAAACTTCTTGCAAATCTTAAAACACTATATAAATGTCAGCTGTCCTCATCACCATTATTATTAGTTCTAGGAACAATTGAGGAGGGAGAAAACTGTTGTGCATAGAGATGAGGAGAAAGCCCTCCTGGAGGGGAGAGCACATGAGCTGATATTTAGAGGGGGGGGGAAAGGATTCTTGATGGCAGAACTGAGGACTGAGTAAATTCCAAGATTGGAGAATGGTTTGTACAAATCTAAGGAAGAAAATGTGAATTAATTTTAGGAAATAACTAATAGCCCAAGGCATCTGCTGCATAGAGTGTGAAGGGGATTATGTGACAGTAGGAAGAGAAGCTGGAAAGGCAAATAAGTGCCAGGTTATAGAAGATCTTAAACATCAGACCAACAAATTTGTTATTTTTCTTAAAGGTGATAGGGAGCCATTGAGTAGTAAATGGCATGTTCCAATAGAATGACTTTGACAGTGATTCCAAGAATGAATTAGAGCAAGGAGAAGTTGGAATTAGAGAAACCAGGCCAATAATAATAATATTAATAAAATTCTTCTAAGAAGTGCATGGACGTTAAGATAATAAATAGCTGGAACATAATAACAGTTTCTTCAAATGCACCACATCCAATACAAACTAAAATTTTTAAAAATTTCCTAGAAAACTGAGAAAGGCATTTGTCTCGATTATTATTTTGAGAAAAGAAGTATCAATATAATAATTACTTAACTTTGTCTAGACATTAGTGAATATGAATTACACATATAATGCATAAATTTTGCATTAAAATATCACTTGCAACACTACATTTAATTCACTGTTAGCAAAAGTAAATAACAAAATTTGTTCTCTCAAAATGTCAAGGACTGCTTAATTTTTGTATTCTTTATTAAATAATAAATACTTAATAAATGGTTGGTAATGAATGGATTGATTGATGAATTAACTGTGTTCCGACATACTGGTGTGTTTTGAAAAAAGGAAACATATAAGTAAAAGAACACAACTCAAGAAACCACTCAACAATGAAATTACCTCCCTGACTCAGTGCTAAATTTTGTTGTCTCTGAGCAGCTAATAAAACTGCATACTCTCTCACATTTCTTTAATTGTTGTGAAATTAAAAATAATTACATCTCAATATCCTTATAGTTACTTAACTATGTCATTATTATTATTCTGTATTCTCCCTTTGAAATTTGTCCATGACCAACTTGCCATGACCAACATCAGGGAACATAAAACATAGTTCCAAAATATTTGGTATGTCTGAATCATAAACCAGGACGCAGCTATCAACAATTCAAGAGTCAAAAGACCTGGCTTTGTTTATAGTTTAAGTTTAAGCAAATTATTTACCTCTCAGGGTCTTATTTTACTTGCCAAGATATGTCATTTACTACCTGAGTCACTGTGGGCAAGTCACTTGATTAATTTATTAATACTGTATTGAAAAAAGCAGGCATTGGACTAGATGAGCTAGAAGTTTCCTTCCACTATAAATCTTTGAACCTTTGATCCTTTTTCACATTATTCAAGACCTTTTTCTTTGTCACAGAGAAAGCTCTTAGTTTCCTCTACGCATTTTCTACCCAAAACCCTGTGGATATCCTAACCAAAAACTAACAAGCAAATGAACAAAGAAAAAGTCAATTAATCTTATAGTACTTTCCTATAAGAATAGGGGAAAAACATGATGGTAAACAAAGAAAATTATAGCAATGCATGCATACATACTGCTTTGGGCCACATGAGGCAATAAATGTAATGTAGGATGAGAGCGCTGTTGATTTCCTAAAACATTAATATTGGCAAAAATGTAATAACATGGCTTCCATTGCATTTGTTTCCATGTGGGTGGATGCTATTTGAAAAAAAACCAAACTGAAATTCTATTTAATCCCTTCAGTTTTGCAGGCTCCCATTAAACTGTTCAATGCATCTAGACTAAGTTCAAGCTGTGACTGAAAATTTGGTGTTGAACTGTTTAAAAATGGTCAGATAATGGCTTCATTTATCCTTCATTCACTCAGACAGTGATTCGTTTGCAATGGTGGTGCATATGATTGCTTCTTTGCCCATGTAGATCATGTAGGTCCATTTGAGGCTAAGTAGAGTTGATTCACAGGGAGGCAAGAATGGTTATCTCTAAAGTCTCCTTCCTCCCCCAGTGCTTCTCCAAAGGAGGCTTTAAGTCTTGCCATAGTGGAGAGTAGGAAGTTGGGGCTAGAAGTGAGCTATTCTGTTTAGAGAAAACAAGCATCTAAGCAGAATTATATCTCATCCCTTAAATATTATTAGAATTGGACAAATAATTTTTTGCTACACTCCTGATTACTTATTCTTACTGAGAAAGGAAAGTGCAAACCTTTATATTCAGAGTTTGACTCCGTTCCTCACAAATGTCAGTTTCACAATGAACAGGCATAGCAAACAGCAAATTAACCCATTCATCTAAATTGATAGCAAAGCAGAAATCAGAGAAAATATATATAGGAAACTATATACCAAACAATATAAAAGCTTTCCCATTGGGAGCAGGATGACTCTTCTCCAAAATCCCTAGTATAGGAAACCGGCAATAGGGATATGATGGAAGTATCACCTTCTCTATACTTCAGTTTCTTCCCAGTATCATTCTCCCTTCAAGAACCAGAAGAGAGGTTGGATGGTCTGGATGGAAGCCAGAATAACTCTTGCCCTTAGCACGTACCAATGCATTGACAATGAGTTATCAATACACACCAATAATGGGAAATTCCCATACCAATGGGCTTTGAGGTTTAGGTCATTCATTCAACAACCATTAATTAACAGCTTCCTGCAAAGCATCTACTGGCACAGAGATATGCTGATCAATTCCACTCTATCATGAATTATAAATATGATTAGATTCATGTCTCCAAAGATTTTTTTAATTTTAACATTATTTTTTATTTGGTTAATATCAAACATTATTCCTTGATTACAAAAATCATTTTCTATTCCTCCCACCCCTTCCCCACCCCTCCCATAACCAATGCACAATTCCACTGGGTATCACATGTGTCCTTGATCAGAACCCATTTCCATGTTGTTGGTGTTTGCATTAGGATGTTCATTTAGAGTCTACATCCCCAGCCATATCCCCTCGACCCATGTATTCAAGCAGTTGTTTTTCTTTGGTATTTCTATTCCCACAGTTTTTCCTCTGAATGTGGAAAGTGTTCTTTCTCAAAGATCCCTCCAAGTTATTCAGGATCACTGCATTGCCACTAATGGAGAAGTGTAACAATTAAATTAGTTTCTCTACTAAAAGTATTATATTTTTAGAGGTTTATTAAAGATTATTAGAAATCAAGGATAAAGAAATACAAAATAAGAAGGCACGTGCCTAGAGCACTAGCAGATTCACAATTCACTTACTACGTCTTGAGAGCCGGGTATGCTTAGAAGTGGAAGCAGAGAGAGAGCAAGTGGGCGGTGCAGTCAGTTTAAATACTCATTTTGTTCTCGGCCCAGGTAGGTATCTCTGGTGAGATTTTAGGGAATTCTGGGAACTACCAAGGACTTCTGGGAATTGAAGTCTGAGGTTCAAATCTCCATTTTTACAGAAGTCCATTATATTCAATTGTGCCACACTGTATCAGTCTCTGTGTACATTGTTCTCCTGGTTCTGCTCCTTTCGCTCTGCATCACTTCCTGGAGGTTATTCCAGTTCACATGGAATTTCTCCATTTTATTATTCCTTTGAGCACAACATTATTCCATCACCAACATATACCACAATTTATTCAGCCATTCCCCAATTGAAGGGCATCCCCTCATTTTCCAATTTCTTGCCATCACAAAGAACATGGCTACGAATATTCTTGTACATGTCTTTTTCCTTATTATCTCTTTGGGGTACAGACCCAGCAGTGCTATGACTGGATCAAAGGGCAGACAGTCTTTCAGCACCCTTTGGGCATAGTTCCAAATTGCCCTCCAAAATGGTTGGATCAATTCACAACTCCATCAGCATTGAATTAATGTCCCAACTTTGCCACATCCCCTCTAGCATTCCTTGCTTTCCTTTGCTGTCATGTTAGCCAATCTGCTAGGTGTGAGGTGATACCTCAGAGTTGTTTTGATTTGTATCTCTCTGATTATAGGAGTCCAAAGATTTTTAAATGTTTAGAGATAACAAATTTCCAGCAGGTTCATTATTATACTTGTACTGACACATGAAACTTTTTATTAAACAAGGAGATACATTAGATGTAATTTTTTAAACCCTTTCTTTCTTTCTTAGAATCAATAGTAAGTAGTTAAAGAAGAAATCATAGAAACAATTAATAATTTCATCGAGGAAAATGACAATGGCGAAACATCCTTTCAAACCTTTTGGGATGCAGCCAAAGTGGTAATCAGAGGTAAATTCATATCCCTGAATGCTTATATTAACAAACAAGGGAGAGCAGAGATCAATCAATTGGAAATGCAAATGAAAAAACTGGAAAGCGATCAAATTAAAAACCCCCAGCAGAAAACCAAATTAGAAATCCTAAAAATTAAGGGAGAAATTAATAAAATCGAAAGTGATAGAACTATTGATTTAATAAATGAGACAAGAAGCTGGTACTTTGAAAAAACAAACAAAATAGACAAGGTACTGGTCAATCTAATTAAAAAAAGGAAGGAAGAAAAGCAAATTCACAGCATTAAAGATGAAAAGGGGGACAGCACCTCCGATGAAGAGGAAATTAAGGCAATCATTAGAAATTACTTTGCCCAATTATATGGCAATAAATACACCAATTTAGGAGAAATGGATGAATATATACAAAAATACAAACTGCCTAGACTAACAGAAGAGGAAATAGAATTCCTAAATAATCCCATATCAGAAATTGAAATCCAACAAGCCATCAAAGAACTTCCTAAGAAAAAATCCCCAGGGCCTGATGGATTCACCTGTGAATTCTATCAAACATTCAGAGAACAGTTAATCCCAATACTATACAAACTATTTGACATAATAAGCAAAGAGGGAGTTCTACCAAACTCCTTTTACGACACAAACATGGTACTGATTCCAAAACCAGGCAGGTCAAAAACAGAGAAAGAAAACTATAGGCCAATCTCCCTAATGAATATAGATGCAAAAATCTTAAATAGGATACTAGCAAAAAGACTCCAGCAAGTGATCAGAAGGATCATTCACCATGATCAAGTAGGATTCATACCAGGGATGCAGGGCTGGTTCAACATTAGGAAAACCATCCACATAATTGACCACATCAACAAGCAAACTAGCAAGAACCACATGATTATTTCAATAGATGCAGAAAAAGCCTTTGATAAAATACAACACCCATTCCTATTAAAAACACTAGAAAGCATAGGAATAGAAGGGTCATTCCTAAAAATAATAAACAGTATATATCTAAAACCAACAGCTAATATCATCTGCAATGGGGATAAACTAGATGCATTCCCAATAAGATCAGGAGTGAAACAAGGATGCCCCCATTATCACCTCTACTATTTGACATTGTACTAGAAACACTAGCAGTAGCAATTAGAGAAGATAAAGGAATTGAAGGCATCAAAATAGGCAAGGAGGAGACCAAGTTATCACTCTTTGCGGATGACATGATGGTCTACTTCAAGAATCCTAGAGATTCAACCAAAAAGCTAATTGAAATAATCAACAACTTTAGCAAAGTTGCAGGATACAAAATAAACCCACATAAATCATCAGCTTTTCTATATATCTCCAACACAGCTCAGCAGCAAGAACTAGAAAGAGAAATCCCATTCAAAATCACCTTAGACAAAATAAAATACCTAGGAATCTACCTCCCAAGACAAACACAGGAACTATATGAACACAACTACAAAACACTCGCCACACAACTAAAACTAGACTTGAACAAATGGAAAAACATTAACTGCTCATGGATAGGACGAGCCAATATAATAAAAATGACCATCCTACCCAAACTTATTTATCTATTTAGTGCCATACCCATTGAACTACCAAAATACTTCTTCACTGATTTAGAAAAAACCATAACAAAGTTCATTTGGAAGAACAAAAGATCAAGGATATCCAGGGAAATAATGAAAAAAAACACATATGATGGGGGCCTTGCAGTCCCTGACCTAAAACTATATTACAAAGCAGCAGTCATCAAAACAATTTGGTACTGGCTAAGAAACAGAAAGGAAGATCAGTGGAATAGACTGGGGGAAAGCGACCTCAGCAAGACAGTATACGATAAACCCAAAGATCCCAGCTTTTGGGACAAAAATCCACTATTCGATAAAAACTGCTGGGAAAATTGGAAGACAGTGTGGGAGAGACTAGGAATAGATCAACACCTCACACCCTACACCAAGATAAATTCAAAATGGGTGAGTGACTTAAACATAAAGAAGGAAACCATAAGTAAATTGGGTAAACACAGAATAGTATACATGTCAGACCTTTGGGAGGGGAAAGGCTTTAAAACCAAGCAAGATATAGAAAGAATCACAAAATGTAAAATAAATAATTTTGACTACATCAAACTAAAAAGCTTTTGTACAAACAAAACCAATATAACTAAAATCAGAAGGGAAACAACAAATTGGGAAAAAATCTTCATAGAAACCTCTGACAAAGGTTTAATTACTCATATTTATAATGAGCTAAATCAATTGTACAAAAAATCAAGCCATTCTCCAATTGATAAATGGGCAAGGGAAATGGATAGGCAGTTCTCAGATAAAGAAATCAAAACTATTAACAAGCACATGAAGAGGTGTTCTACATCTCTTATAATCAGAGAGATGCAAATCAAAACAACTCTGAGGTATCACCTCACACCTAGCAGATTGGCTAACATAACAGCAAAGGAAAGTAATGAATGCTGGAGGGGATGTGGCAAAATAGGGACATTAATTCATTGCTGGTGGAGCTATGAACTGATCCAACCATTCTGGAGGGCAATTTGGAACTATGCCCAAAGGGGGACAAAAGAATATCTACCCTTTGACCCAGCCATAGCACTGCTGGGTCTGTACCCCAAAGAGATAATGGACACAAAGACTTGTACAAAAATATTCATAGCTGCGCTCTTTGTGGTGGCCCAAAACTGGAAAACGAGGGGATGCCCATCAATTGGGGAATGGCTGAACAAACTGTGGTATATGTTGGTGATGGAGTACTATTGTGCTAAAAGGAATAATAAAGTGGAGAAGTTCCATGGAGACTGGAACAACCTCCAGGAAGTGATGCAGAGCGAGAGGAGCAGAACCAGGAGAACATTGTACACAGAGACTAATACACTGTGGTATAATCGAACGTAATGGACTTCTCCATTAGTGGTGGTGTAATGTCCCTGAACAACTTGCAGGGATCCAGGAGAAAAAAACACCATTCATAAGCAAAGGATAAACTATGGGAGTGGAAACACCGAGAAAAAGCAACTGCCTGAATACAGAGGTTGAGGGGACATGACAGAGGATAGACTCTAAATGAACACTCTAATGCAAATACTATCAACAAAGCAATGGGTTCAAATCAAGAAAACATCTAATGCCCAGTGGACTTACGCATCGGCTATGGGGGGTGGGGGGGGGAGGAAAAGAAAATGATCTATGTCTTTAACGAATAATGCTTGGAAAGGATCAAATAAAATATATTAAAAAAAAAAAAGAATCAATAGTAAGTATCAGTTCCAAGGCAGAAGAGCCTCACTGCTAGGTAATTGAGGTTAAGTGATTTGCCTGGGATTAACCAACTAAGGAAGTGTTCAAATTTTATTCAAAATTGTTCAAATTCCTGTCTCCAGGTATGGTTCTCTATCCATTGGGTCACATAGCTGCCCTCCAGATGTAATTTAAAGTGAAAATAGCCTGTAGTCACACCTTTAAATGCAGGAGGGAAGTAGACATTCATAAGTTGTCACTTCCCAAGCAGTTTCATTTCTAAATTTCAATGGCCTTGAGGCAAGAAAATAAAATGGAATACTATATATTTAAACTTATGGAAAGGAAAGCAGAGGTCCGTTGTGTGGGGCTGGAGAGGGCCAGGGGCTGGGGAGGGCCAGGCCGATCGCTCCTCTCGGGAGAGATGAGAAGCCTGCCATGGAGAGACAGAGTGAGCATGGTGGGGAAGTGGGGGGAAGGGAGGGCGTGCAGGCCCCACATTTAAGCACAGTCCTGGTTGCCTGCAGAGACAGGTGTGGAGGCTGGGAGCCCCTGGGGTCTGTGAAGGGGAAGACGTGTGTCCACTTTTCCCTCCTGGGACTGCATACAGGATCCGTTTCTTCAAGTCCTTTACAAGGGGGCCGACCCCAGCTGGCACATCCCATCTTACTACTGAGCATGATAGTTAACGGAGAAAGGTATACAGGAGCGGCAGTAGTAACACAGAGACATTATGGTATGCGTCCTTACCGAAACACGTGAGCACTCAAGGGACAGAGCTAGTTGCTTTATTGAATGCTTTGCAAATCGGTAAAGATAAACAGGTCAATATTTACACAGATTCCTGGTAAGCATTTTCAGTAATTCATGCCACAGCAGAAATTTGGAAACATAGAGGGTTTTTGACAAGTGTAGGCAAAGAGATCGCATATGCCAAAGTAATAATGCAACTTCTTGAGGCTGTACAACTTCCCAAGGAAGTGGCAATAATCCACTGTAGATCACACACAGGGGCTAATGATCATGTGTCCTTGGGAAACCATAGAGCTGACATTACAGCAAAATTTGGATCTAGAGAAGGGCCTTTACATGTATTGAATTTCACAATAGTTGAACAGGACAATCTAACTAATGCCTATAATGAACAGGAAATTCAATCATGGATAAAGAACTTAGGGACAAAACAAATAAGAGGAATATGGTTTTCACAACTAGGCAAGCCCATCCTGCCTAAAACTTTATTTTATCATGTGTGCAATGTAATACATGCACAAGGACACTGTGGAACTCAAGCCGTGATCAATTCAGTGAGACGATTTCGGACTGCACCAGGAATATCCTCATATGCCATAAAAGTTTGTCAAAAATGTAAAATTTGTATGCAGTTCAATCAGGGAGTTTATAAGACCAAAGGGTTAGGAGACCGTCCCTTAGCATATACTCCATTTGAATGCATAGAGATAGATTTTATCAATATGCCAAAAGACAAAGGGTTTAAGTATTGCCTTGTCATCATAGACAGACTGACTTGATGGCCAGAAGTTTTTCCTGCCAAAAAGAACAATGCAGCATTTGTGGTCAAAATCCTATTAAAAGAAATCATACCTAGATTTGGGATTCCCTCAAAATTGGACTCAGACCATGGAAGTCACTTTACCCAATCAATATTAAATGAAATTTATAAAAATCTAGGAAAAGAAGCAACAAACCACACACCATATCATCCCCAAAGTTCAGGACAAGTGGAGAGATTAAATAAAGACATTAAAACATTGACAGGAAAAATTTATGCAGAAACACAACAAAAATGGTCAGACATTCTGCCACTAGTTCTGTTCCATCTTAGAACATGACCCAGTGGAGATTTGCACATCTCTCCATCTGAGATGCTATATAGACACACAATTTGGGAAGGAAGGACTTGTAAACCAGCTTACATTGCAATGATAGGTGGAGACTGTCAATTAACAAAATATATACAAACTTTACAAATAAGAATAGCAGAGTTGCATGAAATGGGCTTGATACAACAAACAGGGCCCCTGGATTACAATTTGCACAACATCAAACCAGAAGACATAGTATACTTAAAAAATTTCAATAGAAAATTGGTTACAGACATAAAATGGACTGGACCACATGAAATATTGCTTACTACCCCAACAGCTATAAAAATTGCAGGGAAGGACTCATGGTTCCATGGTTCCATTGTTCCCACGTAAAACCAGAAAAAGTTCAACATCACTGTAACAGACATATAAGATGAAAGATAGTGCTGAGAAATGAGAAATGAAAACAAAAACTGATTAACTTAAAAAAATAATAATAATGGCACATAATGTTCGAGACAACGTTCTAGCCCAGAGGAAAAGCAACCCAGAGGAAAAGCATCCCAGAGGAAAAGATTTTAAACCAGCCCAGAGGAAAAGCATCAAGAAAAGCTGCTAGAGAAAAAAACAAAAAAGCAAAAACAAAAAAACAAACAAAGAAAAAAGGCTGAAATGGACATCTAAGACTTTGAACTTTGTAAATTTGTTTATATAAGAAGAGGACACATAGAAAATGAGACTTACATGTAAGACTGAGTGTGTTGAAATAATAAAACAAAAGTAATTTCACATATTAGGGAAATAGAATGCATCACTACATAACTTGGAAGAAAGAAGAGCTCCATCAGTCAACATGAGAAGTGAAAATCTGAAGAAACTTGATAACTATTAAATCAACACAACACTATTAGACACAAAACACAAAATCACAAACTAACATATTGAGAGACGTTGTTTATATAAACAAGTGTCTGAAATTGTATTTATGCAAAATGTAAATATGTATATAGTTAGTTAACTTAGAGTAAGTAGTATTAGCACTAAGATTCAAATTTCTTGTAATGGTTTTGTTTAAACATTTATTGTACTGAATTTCTTGTAAAACCCCAAAACTAGCCTTACCCAAACTTTCCTGCAAAGAATCCTTAGAGTAGATTTAATAAATTGGTAACTATAATAAAATTAGTGACCTTGGGAAGGTCACAACAAAAAAAAAGGGGACGATTGTGGAAAGGAAGCAAGACTGACAGTTGGTGGGGGAAGGGGCAACTGGGAGTGGCAGTTGAGTCTTGTGACTAGAACTTCCTTCCTGCCTGGCAGACTTGTTTCCTGGTGTTGGAGGAAGGAGTTGCTCATTCAGCCCTGTCTGGAGTGGCATGCCTCTTCTTGGTTCAGCCCGAAGATTCAGGCCCAATCACTTCTGAAAGTCAGAACTGTTCTTGTTTGCTTTCTGTCTACTGCTAAGATTCTGAATTAGACAAAGTGAGGACAGATATAGAGTAGATGGGAGTGGGAGAAACCCTCCACCAGCCTCTGGACCTGGCCTCAGCTCTGAAGCTGAGGAAAAAACTCCAATCTCTACAGGTTATTAAACTTTATATTATCTGAATTTGCAGTCAGATAAGTGGACTATCTTTTCTGGTCATAGAGGAAGCTGAACATCAATTCAGCCATTCCAGGACAAACAGTCCTTATAGGACCCCTGCTGCTTCCTCTCGGCAGGAGGCATCTCTCTCCTTTGCCTCACAAAGCAATATTCCCTCTCTCCCCTCAACTCCTCCATACCCTGCTACAAACCTCCCATTATCCCCCATTTTTCCAATACCCCCATTTCTTTTCCTCAATAAATGTAACAAACTAAAGGTCTTCTGAGAATAAATAGGTTTTGTGGAATTTAACAGCAATCTGTACCCCTTTTGGCACCCCAAGACAATTTTTGGATTTTAAAGGGAAAAATATTTAACCTTAAGATTGTAGTGTCTGTGTGCTTCTTCCCCCTTTGCTGAAAGAAGGTGGAGGTAAGCTCTTTGTCTATCTGTAAACAAGCCTCTTAAGACAGTGTAGCAATTAAATAAGGTAGGCCAAATCAGGCCTACCTTTCTAAATGTTTTGTGACTCCTGGTGTCTGAAATAACCCTCTCTTGACCAGAGTGAGGTCAGAGTGCTCCAATCAAAGAGGTTTGGGAAAAGGAGGTCACAAAGGGCATGAATTCAGCTATGGGAAGGGAAGTAGACTCTTTCCTTGGAATCCTGGACCGCACAGGTGTGCTGTCCAGCTCTGGGCTCTGAGGCAAAGACAGCTAAGGAAACTGCCAATCACATGTGTCTGGTGCCTTCTCTTTCTCTGGTCCACTTTTTATTATTTGATAAATAATTATAAATTAAGATACATTCTCCAGAGAATTTTAGTAAGAGTTTACATGATATTTCATGCCCTATACCTTAGGGCAAAGCAGGAATAGTATAAAAGTATAGAGAACAAAGGGCGTCTTACTACTGCTCTTATATTGTTGTTTGCACCACACTTTTTCAGACAAATTGTAAGCCTTTTAGCTAAAAAATTCTCTCTAATTTGTGAATTTGATTTTTCTGAACCCAAATTTAAAACTACATGTTTTTCTATTACATTCTGTATTTCTTGATTTCTCCTCATTTAAATCTTTTTCTATATGTTATATATACATATCTATCCAATATATTAGCTATCCCTCCTAGTTTTCTGTAACTGAAAACTTGATAAGCATAGCAACTCTGTCATTATCCAAAGCTCAGATGAAAATATTGAAAAGAAGCTCATTCCTCTGAGACTCTCCATTAAAGACCTCCCTCCAGGCTGATGCTGTCACCAGGCTTTGAGTTCAGTACTTCAAGAGTTCTAAATCCATCTCAGTGTACTATTATCTAGCCCACATTTTTTATCTTGTACACAAGAAGAGCAGAGGAGACTTGGTCAAATGACTTCAGAAATGCAGGAAAATTCAGAAGATTTTATTATTTTGACTATTTATTATTTTTGGAGGGGTGGGTGGGGGGAAGAGAGGGAGATAAGTCTGAGAAAATAGGGAATCACTAGAGAATAAGGATGAAGTGGAAACAATACTTACCTGAGGCAGAGCATTATTTTTTTTTGAGTTCTGCTCTTGTCCTGTCTCTCCTCTGCAAAAGAATTAAGAACTAAATGGATCTCAGCCTAACAGCCTAAATTTACTAGGAGAGCCAGCCAAGGAGAGTAAAGCAAAGAATTGCCTCAGGTGATGCAGTCTCCAGAAAATAACTAGATGGTTAGTAAGGCCTGGGGCTTCTAGAGAGGAATAAGATATTAGTGTAAGGCTTGAAGAAATAAAATTTTTTAAAGCCAAACTTCACCTAAAGAGAAGAACCACCATTAACAATTGGATAATGACTTCCCTTAAGAAAAACTACAAGATAAAAGAAACAGATTAAAGTAGCTGCTGGGAGAGTGAATAAAATGGATAAATATTTGGATTCTAGAAAATGCAAATTCTCTCGGACACAAGCTGTGTGTGATCCTGGGCAAGTCATTTCACTTCTGTTTCAGTTTCTGCATGTGTAAAAATGGGAAAATAATGGCACTTCTTACTGAATTGTTGTGAGAATCACATGAGATGATATAGGCACAGTACTTTGTAAACCTTAAAATTTTATACAAATATTAACTATTATTTTTCATTTTTATTATCAAGTAAAAGTCTATGTTATAGAGGACTTTATTTTTTTCTTGAGGAAATTTTATTAAATTATTTAATTTAGAATATTTTCCCATGGCTACAAGATTCATGTTCTTTTCCTCCCCTCCTCTTAACCCCCTCTCATAGCCAACACGCAATTCCACTGCATTTTACATGTGTCAAGTGGATCAAGACCTATATCCATATTATTGATATTTGCACTAGAGTGATCATTTAGAGTCTGTATCCCCAATCATATCCCCATCGACCCATGCGATCAAGCAGTTGTTTCTCTTCTGCATTTCTGCTCCCACAGTTCTTCCTCTGGATGTGGATAGAGTTCTTTCTCATAAATCCCACCAAATTGTCCTGGATCATTACATTGCTGCTAGTAGAGTAGTCCATTACATTCGATTGTGCCACAGTGTATCAGTCTCTGTGTATAATGTTCTCCTGGTTCTGCTCCTCTCACTCTGCATCAATTCTTGGAGGTCATTCCAGTTCACATGAAATTCCTATGGAGGACTTTTAAAAAGCCAGAGATTTTGATTCTGACAAGACATTTGATTCTGACAAGGAACTATTGCAGTTGATTAAATATAAGGGTGACATGTTCAGATTTTCCCTTTCCTTTTGGAAAGTCAATTTGATTTGTTGATGGCCTAGAGTGGGGAGAGATTTGAGGTGATGAGGTAAAATATCAGAGGAGAAAAGGGCTTGGAAAGATGCTGAGAATATAGAAATAAAAGGACTTTGCAATTGATTAGGTTTAGATAAGGGACAAGAGAGTGTGTGATAACACCTAGGTAGGGAAGCAAAGATAAGAGTAGAACTTTAAAAAGGTCCACAGCTAGTGACCATCATTGAGTTTAGGGGAGACAATATATATAGGATAATTTGGAGGCCATCAAAAGCCATTGCTAAGTTCAATGCTGTTTTCCTGAATCAAATGTCCTATACTATATATAGCAATCAGTCTATCTATCAGCTAGTATTTATTAAATGTCTGTATCAAGCACTATGGAATATATTAGGGATACAAAGACAGTGACACTCCTGGTTTCCTACTATCCACTAGCACCATAAAAAGGAAAAATCAACACTTCTTGGGGAGGGGGGGGGCTGTGAAACTGATTATTCAAATATCCATCTTGGCCCTGTTCCAATATCTTCTCTCACAGAAAAAATTATTGATACATGAAATTATGAAAAATAGGCATTCAATATATAATCAAGATAAATTGAAGACAAACTGAATTAATCATTTTCTTTGCCTTCATACTACATGGCTTTCCAACCATATACTTCCTGAGGGTACTAATTCTTTCCTCAAATTGTTCTTCCACTGGGTCCCAAACTAACAGGGAAAAAATGCATTTGGGTCCACACTGGAAGAAAAACTATTGAAAGGTCAACATCAGCTAAAGTCTCTCTGTTCTAACGCTCCCCATTCCACAAAAAGGTACCATAGTACAATGAAAATTGCAATGGATTTAGATTCAGTAGACTTGGGTTCAAAATCGGAGCTTTGCCAAATACTCTCAGTGGCCTTAGGCAAGTCACTTAACCTCTCTTGCCCTCACTTTCCTCATCTATAAAATGAAAAGTTTGGAACAGATGACCTCTATTGGTGAAAGGGTCTGAAGATCCTTTCAGCTATACCTATAACCCCATGATCCTGTTACATCTGTAAATCTGAGTATTCTTTCTATTCTTTCCATGGTCACCAGATGAACATATCTCATGACTACACCCAGATGAATCCTCCATAAGACAACCAGAGATTAATATTACTACTATTGCAGCTAGCTCTTGAATAACCTAAATAAAAATCTCTTCTCCTTATTTATCACATCTTGCTTTTGTGAGTCTTTTTCTTTGGGTTGTTACAAATCATTCATCTTGCTGCCCTTTGATCCAGCCATAGCACTGCTGGATTTGTACCCCAAAGAAATAATAAGGAAAAAAACTTGTACAAGAATATTCATAGCTGTGCTCTTTGTGGTGGCCAAAAATTGGAAAATGAGGGGATGCCCTTCAATTGGGGAATGGCTGAACAAATTGTGGTATATGTTGGTGATGGAATATTATTGTGCAAAAAGGAATAATAAAGTGGAGGAATTCCATGGAGTCTGGAACAACCTCCAGGAAGTGATGCAGAGCGAAAGGAGCAGAACCAGGAAATCATTATACACAGAGACTGAAACACTGTGGTACAATTGAAGGTAATGGACTCCTCCATTAGGGACAATTCAATGTCCCTGAACAATCTGCAGGGATCTAAAAAACACTATCCACAAGCAGAGGATAAACTGTGGGAGTAAAAACTCTGAGGAAAAGCAACTGCTAGACTACAGGGGTGAAGGGATATGACTAAGGAGAGACTCTAAATGAACCCTCTAATGCAAATATCAACAACACGGAAATGGGTTCAAGTCAAGAACACATGTGACACCCAGTGGAATCACACATCGGCTATGGGAGAGGTGGTTGGAGGGGGGAAGGAGGAAAAGAAAATGATTTTTGTTTCCAATGAATAATGTTTGGAAATGACCAAATAAAATAATGTTTAAAAAATCATTCATCTTGGATAAAGTTCATGCTGCAAACTCATGTTCAGGCTCTTGGGTATTTTAGTTCCCTTCTCCTCTATTACACTCCTCCCTCCAAAAATACCAAGAAGTCCACATCCAGACAAATTCCCTTAAAGATGTGAAAAATGAGAGTAAAGGTAGAGGCAACCAACATAAGTCAATGTGACTGGAAAAATAGCTATACATACAGAAGTAGTCAGCAGAAGAAACAGATTTTAAGGAATAAATTAAATTAGCTAAAGCATTTATTTAGTATTTACTATGTGTTAGACACTGTGCTACTGGGTATACAAATATAAGGAAAAAGAAAGATAGTTCCCATTCTCAAGAAGCTTATATTCTAATGAGGAAGACTGCACATTAAAAGCAAGCTAGAAAAGTCTGCAGACCTGGGAAGCTACATTAAAAGTGAGCTAGGTGGCTCAGTGGATTGAGAGCCAGGCCTAGAAATGGGAGGTTCTAGGTTCAAATCTGGTTTCAGACACTTCCTAGCTCTGTGACCCAGGGCAAGTCACTTAACCCCATTGCCTAGCCCTTACCACACATTGCTCTTGGAACCAATATACAGTATTGATTCTAAGATGGAAGGTAAGGGCTTAAAAAAATTAAAAAGTGAGCATGGCTGGTGTGGGAACAAACCTCAAATGAAGTTGTGGATGAAGAACTCAATGGTTAGAGGAAGAAGCCAGGTTGAAAATACTTCTGGGCCAGAAATGGAAATAATAGTAGAAAATTATATTTCATTTTGGACATTTTGAGTGTAAGGTACCAGTAAGATATTCAAGGAAAATTATCCTCAAGACAAGGGGAGAGATGGATTCGGAAATGGAAATATTGGAGCTGGTTTCCAAGTCATTAGTTTTGCATTTAAATCCCAGACTGAGTGTATGATATAATTGAAAGAGTCCTTTTTGTTGTCCTTTGTACTCTAGAAGATCCAAAATGACATCACCGAGTGATGTATTTTGACTGGCATTGTATTTAAGTGAAGCAGAATTGCACAAAGTTGGCCTCATTCTCTCTTCCAGAATCATCTAAATCCAGTGGCAAGACAAAAGTGACAGCTGAGGATTCAGGGGATGACCTTGGTTTCTTTGATATCTAACCAAGCTCTAACTGCTCCACAGCATCTGCTTCATCTGCCTTCATGGTCATTGGAATCAATTGTTCTGATATAATTCCTGTACTAGAAGGAGTCTTCACATGTCTTGTGTAGACATCCCCTTAACTCACTGACTGATTTGAAACCTGTCATTTACCCTCAACTTGTTTTAGACCATCTACAGATATGTTTTTACTAGAGTGGGCTTCTGTATATGCTACAGTTTCTTGGAGCCATGGGTGAGACTTGGGTAAGAAGTGGACACAAAGAAGGAAAGCAGCCCTGAAAGGAGCTCAGCAAGCCTCACAACAAAGTCCCTGAACACCTCTACTCCCCTCGATTTAGTGTCAAGGAAGCCTGGTTGAAGTCATCTCTTTGTAACCATAGAGAAGACACAACTTCACGGAGCTTATTCCTTCATCTGTAAAATGAGAGTAATAATACCTTCAGCAACTGACTTCTCCACAAAAGTCTTCAGATGTACTTAATTATACATTTAATGGATTTGTATAGAAAATAAAATATCCCACTATTGTTTTTTATATTTATTCTTTTTGTTTTAATTCTTACCTTCTCTGTCAGAACTGATATTAAGTTCCAAGGTAAAAGAACAGTAAGGGCTGGGCAAGTGAAGTTAAATGATTTGCCCAGAGCCACACATCTAGGAAACATGTAAGGCCAGATTTGAACCCAGGTCCTCTCAGTTCTAGGTCTACACTCTAGCCACTGAGCAACCTAGCTGCCCCGGAAATTTTTTAAAGGATTGATCTGATAGAGAAAAAGTACAGTACCTTATAAGCTTTCCTGTGGCAAAGTATGGTGCAAAATCAGCCTTTTATACAGAGTCTGAGGGACACCATATTTAAAATACTGTTTAGACTTTGGCTACCTACACAACCAGGGAATCCAGCAATCCCCTCAGACCATTATGCACCAATCTCATTTCTGTAATAGATAATATTGAGGGAGTATATTTGATGGGTAAATGATAACTAATAAATCAGGTAGTTACTTTCTTTTGCCTACCCTCCTCCCTCTATTCCTCCCTTCCTCCCTCTTCCAGCTTCCCTTCCTTCCCTCTTCTTCCCTTCAGTTTCCCCTTTCCCTGTTCTTCTGGTTTCTAAATCAGTTAGGGTGAGTTAATGATGTTTTAAATGAAAATACTTTCTATCTTCTTTTATCTTAAGTAAGTTTTTATTTGGGGAAGACAGGAAAAGATGGAGGATGAGAGGGTTGGAGGTTTCCCTAATTCTATAGTTAGCCTTAGATTGGAGGATATTGAGAGAAATGGTTGATAGGTCTAGTATTTCAGTAACTATCAGCAACAGAGCAAGTCAGAGAGAGATAAACCAGCTTCTTTCTTCGCTGATTCAAAGGCAAAGAGCATCAGCCAAGTCCAGAATTCAGCCAGCAGTTGGTTTGGCTCCAAACTGCCTTTCCAGGTAATATTCCAAATCAGAATCTTCATTTGATTGACAGGCAGGCCATCACTCAGCCACTGCTTCTGATCTTTTGCATACCTTATAATTTCTCTCTTTTCCACATTTCCCTAGGACACTAATGGAAGAGGAGCTGAGGTGGCAGTAATCTATCTTCTCATTGAAACCATGTACTAATCAGGATTGTCTTGTCCTTTATAAAGAAATTATTTAGTCCTATCTATAAAAGCTGTATATAATATCAAGCAAAGTATTCAGAAAGTTGGGCTTGAGCTGCATCTCTTAAAGAAAAGACCTGCTGAATGAGGTGGAGGTGCACAGGGAGTATATTTCAAATGAAATGGTCATCTAGTGCAAAGACACAAATATAGGAAATGATATGTCGTGAATAAAAAATAAGTTTGGCTAAATTATAAAGAGAGGGAGAGGAATAATATTATTGAAGGAGATTTTTAAAAATATTTTTAATTTTAGCATTTATTTTTAGCATTCTTTTCATTTAAAATTTTGAGTTCCAAGTTCTCTTCCTCCAACATATCCCCTACTCACTGAGAAGGCAAGCAAAATCATGCCATGCAAAATGTTTCATATTTTCCATATAGCAAAAAAAAGTGAAAAAATTATGCTTCAATTTGTACCTGGGGTACATTAGTTCTCTCTCCTTCTCTCTAGAGGTGAATAGCATTCTTTCCTCATGAATCTCCTGGCATTATCCCGCTTTATTATATATTAATTAGAGTAGCCAAGTCTTCACAGTTAAACATTGTTGAAACTGTGCACAATGATTCCCTGGTACTTCTCACTTCACTTTGCATCAGTTCATATAGGTTCATATTGGAATTTTTTCTTAAATAATCCCCTTCATCATTTCTCATAATGCAGTTGTACTCCATCCCAATCAGATGCTGCAATTCAGTCATTTCCCATTTGATGAGCATCCCTTCAATTTCCAATTATTTGCTACCACAAAAAGAGCAGCTATAAACATTTTTAAACACACAGTGGTATTGCTAAGTCACACTTTTATAGCTCTTTGGGCAAAGTTCTAAATTATTCTCCATAATGGTAGGATCAGTTTACAATTTCATCAACAATGCATTAGTGTGCCTATTTTCCTTCTTATCCTCTAGCATGTGTCATTTCTGTTAGATGTAATGTGGAACCTCAGAGTTGTTTTAATTTACATTTCCCTAATCATAAGTGATTTAGAGCATTTTTATATGACTACAAATAATCTTGATTTCTTTTCCTGAAAACTGTCTATTCATATCCTTTGACTATCAATTGTTTACCAACTCTTATTTTTGTAAATTTGACTCTGCTTCCTCTTTATATGAGAAATGAGGCCTTTCCCAAAAAATTTGAAAAAAAAAATGTTTTACATTACTTTATTGCTTATGGTACCATTTAGCAAAATATAGTTTCCCTGATTAGATCTATTTTAATAAGGTCTATTTTTGCTTTTGCTTTATCTGAGATCAAGATTACTAATCCCTTCCTATCATACTTCAGCCCTTTATTTTAACTCTGTGTGTGTGCCCTTTTGTTTTAAGTATGTCTCTTATAAGTAACATATTGTTGGATTCTTGTTTCTAAGCCATTTTGCTATCCACTTCCATTTATGAGGAGCTTATTACATTCACATTCATAGTTTAAAATAATAACTGTGTATTTCCCTCCATCCTATTTTCTTCCACTTATCCTTCTATTTATATATTTATCTTGTCCTTCCTCAAAAGTCTGATTCATTCACTCCCTCCCTTAATCCAACACACTAATCACCTCCCTTTTATCACATCCACCCTTTTACCTCACCCCTTCCCCCATACATCCCCTTTCTTTGAACCTACTCCAGTGAGAATGAATTTCAAGCATTTTCTGCCTCCACTATAAAAGCTCATCTTTTGCTCATCTCTTTTATGTGAGAAAAAGTACCCCATTCTCCCAATACATCCCTCTTTCTCACTCCTTCATTGTTTTTTAGCTCATCACAACATAATTGATTCATACTTGTGCCCTCTGTAGACTCCTTCTAAATGCCCTAATATAGATCATGTTCTTTGATGTTGCATATATCATCTTCCCAACAAGGAATGTAAACAGTTTAATTTTATTGAGCCTCAAGATTATCTTTCATGCTTACCTTTTTATTCTTCTCTTGAGTCTTCAAGTTTGAATATCAGATTTTTTCATTCAGTAATACTACTGTCATAAGGAATGCTTCAAAGTTTTCCATTTCATTAAGTATCCATTTTCCCCCTATATTCAATTTTGCTGGGTAGGTGAGTCTCCATTGTAATCCCAGTTCCTTTGCCCTCCAGAATATAATATTCCAACCCCTTGGATCTTTTAATGTGATAGCTTCTAAATCTTGTGTGATGTTGACTGGGTTTTTACAATATTTGAACTGTTTCTGACTGCTTACAATATTTTCTCCTTGATATGGGAGCCCTGTAATATGGCTTATATTCCTGGGAGTTTTCATTTGGGGATATCTTTAAATCAGTGGTCACTGAATTCTTGAAATTTCTATTTTACTTTCTTGTTCTAAGATGTCAGGGCAGTTTTCCTTGATCATTTCTTTTTTGTCTTAGAATCAATATTAAGTATTGATTCCAAGACAGAAGAGTATAAGGACTAGGTAATTAGAATTAAGTGACTTGCCCAGGATCACACAGCTTTCCTAGCTAGTATCTCAGCCAGATTAGAACCCAAGACCACCCATCTCTAGGCCTGGCTCTCAATCTACTGAGCCACCTAGCTGCACTCCCTGGTCATTTCTTGAAAGTTTATGTCTATATATCCACCTTTTTTTGCTTTCAGGTAGTCCAATAATTCTTACATGGTTTTTCCTCAACCTATTTTCCAGGCTGATTGTTTTTCCAATGAGATATTTAACATTTTTCTATTTTTTTTTATTCTTTTGACTTTGTTTTGTTTTTTCTTGATTTTTCATGGAGTCAATTAACTTCTACTTTCATAATTGTAATTTTGTGGAATTATTTTCCTCAATAAATAAAAGTTCTTTTCTCATTTGGCCAATTCTCCTTTCTTTCTTTTTTTTTTTTAAAAACCCTTACCTTCCGTCTTGGAGTCAATACTGTGTATTGGCTCTAAGGCAGAAGAGTGGTAAGGGCTAGGCAATGGGGGTCAAGTGACTTGCCCAGGGTCACACCACTGGGAAGTGTCTCAGGCCAGATTTGAACCTAGAACCTCCCGTCTCTAGGACTGCCTCTCAATCCACTGAGCTACCCAGCTGCCCCCTTCAATTCTCCTTTCTAAAGAGTTCTTTCCTTTAGTATTTTTGTACCTCTTATACTAAGCTGTTAATTTTCTTTTCATAATTTCCATGCCCAATTCCTATTTCTTTTCCCAATATTTCATCTATTGCCCAGTTCTTTTCTCAAAATTCTTCTATGAATTCTTGATTAGCATTTTTTTTCTTTCAGATTTTGCTTGCAGCTGCTTCCACAGTCTTCTTCTGAAAACACTAGGTACAATTCTGACAAGAGTATACTCTAAGAT
This sequence comes from Monodelphis domestica, assembly GCF_027887165.1. Lineage (NCBI taxonomy): Eukaryota > Metazoa > Chordata > Mammalia > Didelphimorphia > Didelphidae > Monodelphis > Monodelphis domestica. Next base: position 281,631,632 of record NC_077232.1, read on the forward strand.
CTAAGGAGGTTTTCTATTGATGGACAGTGATAGATACATTAATGGATAGACTATATTTGACTTATATTTGGAGTCAGAAAGACCTGGGTTCAAGTCCCACTTCTAATACCAAGGCTTTGCTCACCCAGCACGTGAAGACTGCTTCGGCTGAACAGACGGAAGAAACCAATAAGAAGGTTCAACAGCTGAGATGGCGACACAGCAAAACACTGTGGAGTGCTTAGGGCGTGTTGGAGCACAAAGAACAACACAGCCATCTAATGCAGCTGAGGAAGTCTCCAGGTATAATGATTTTTCGTGCCATTGGACCCAGGTTTCCAATGCCAAGAGAGTGGGACTGTGCCTGTGCATTGACTTTTCCACTTAAATCTCCTTCATGCACAAGTGTCTTTTTGCACACTCATCTATACACCATAGATGAAAACACACAAAGACAATTGTCATCCTCGGTTACCAAGAAACTACTACTACTATATGTGTGTGTGTGTGTGTATATATATATATATATATATATATATATATATATATATATATATATATATATACACACACATATACTAGTTGTGTGACCCTGAGAAAGTCACTTAACCTTATTGTGCCCTGGATATACCCTAAAGTATAATTTACAGAGCTGGGGTTCACCTGCCTCTTTGAAATTCCTAACACCAATAAAATCAAAAGAATAACATTTTAAATAGTAAAACAAATATATACACTTACAAATCTTTGATTGTGATATTTATGAATTCTGACTTTTTCATTCAGTCATAACATTTTGATAAAAGAAATTCCACAGCAACATTCACAGCACATTTTTGTCTTAATAATATCAGTTCTCATTTCTCTTAAGAATGTTTCCTTTCACAAGCAATACCCAATGAAATTGCCCATCAGCTGGGGGAAGGGTGGGAGGAGGGGAGGGAGGGAAATGATGTGATTATTGTAACCAAGGAATAACATTCTAAATTGACTGTATAAATTAATTTTTAAAAAAGAATGTTTCCTTTCTGTGATTTTGGATTTTGAAGAGATTATTTTTGTGTTTTTGTGACTATATCTTTTTGGCTTCAACAATGCTTACACAGTAACCCTGTGAGATAAATCGTGTAAATATTGTAATTCTTATTTTAAAGATGGGCAAAGACATTCATTCATCATAACCATCAAAAGTCAAAAAACAAAACCTGAACACAGATTTCTGGAATCCAAATCTTGTATTCTGTCTACTCCCTTGTTTTTTACCTCTCTGCACCCATTAAATTTCCATCAGATTTCTCCAGTTTTCCAAAGGCAGCAATATTTATGTATATATGTATGTGTTTGTGTGTATGTTTGTATGTGTATGAGAAATGCTTTTGTGTACACTCATAGCACTAAAATTTCCAGAAAGAAAAACACAAGATGAGAATCAGTAGAAACAAGGAATTCATTTTAAGCTGAGCAATCACTTTAGTTTTCATAATTTGTAGGAACAAAATGCTTAGTATTTCCTGTCATGGCCCCCTTTCTCCAAATGCCATTAATGCAATAAAATAATGCTGATGCCTCCCTTCCGTCTTGTGGCGTCCTGTTGTGCTCTGTACATCCAGCTGGTGGTGCTGTGGTATTATTTCCAAAAGCCTTGACTTTTTCCCCATGTATTGAAGCCCTCCTCAAGTCTGGAGATCCCATCTTTAGAAAAGGACACCATTTTCCATACAGTTTCTTTAAAAAAACAGCTTTTTTTTAAAAAATCCATCCTTTTGAAAGAACATTTATTGTCTTTGCATGAATGAATTTATAATCTATAAATACAAGGAAACTGACTGCTAAAAACCTAGTAAATTTTAATTATACTACCTCTTGAGGACTGAAAAAAAAATTTCAGGATTTTACTAAGGAAGTTTTCCCTACTGTGTGCTTAAGAATAATAACAAAAATAGGAGTTTGGAGGGATTTTGCAACTAAAAATCTGATTGTGAAACTTTGAAATGTTCATAGTGTTTAAATGAAAGCTGACAAAAATCTTTTTAGAAGACATGAAGTAAATGAGCAGTAAAAATAATTACAAATGAAATTCCAGAGTTTTGGCAAACACAAGTGCATCTGCGTTCAGGAGATTTCTGCTGATGGTGTATAATTAGAATTGGCTCCTCAGAGACGCTCTTTCCCTCTTGTCCTTTCTTACAAACTATATTTTTATCATTCTTTTCTAGGTCACGTAGGCATAAATCAGGCTTCCAACCCTAAGAAGAGTGCAGGGGGTTGGCCCCAGCAGCCAAGTTTGTCTTTGACCCTTTCTCCTCCCTTTCAAAAGAGCTTTCTCCAAAGGCAGGGCTCCCCCTATTGGGGTATAAAAGCCAAGGAAAAGCAGACTCTTGTGACTGCGGTCAGTTGCCTAGAAATAGTCTTACTGAGTGGGGACCTAGAACACAGAAGCGTGTCAGGGAAAAAGGCAGATGTAAAGACCTGGAGTAAGGGTGAGGTTGTATCTATAAGTGGGCATTCTGACACCTCAGGAAAAATTCAGTCAGAGGATGGGGAAAGTACTACATTTAGCAAATTCCCTTCTCAAAATTCCTCCCCAAGGCAAGCTGCCCAAACAACACCACCTTTCACTGTTTGCACTCCCCAGACCATCATCTCCATCGCCACCTAGCCCTAGCCTACTTTCAATTAGTTATTCACTTTGGGAACCCCATTCTATTAGGGAAAAAAAAAACCTTCCCTATTTCTTAGATCTTCTGGTCTAATGCTCCATCCATTTTCTTGCATTTATGGAAACCTGGAGACAAATTACATCCCCCACCACCTTCTCTGGTACTGATATACCTACCCTCTAATGTTTCCCAGCAGTGCTACAGAAAGAAAAGAAGGGGATGCTCACATCTAGACCTTTCACTTGCCAACATCACTCAGAAACTTCTTCTTTGAAGTTCACTCTTTGCTCCATATAACTCAACAAATTCTAGTGGCTGTTTTCTACCAGTCCCCAAGTCATTCCTTCTCTTTTTTTAGCTAGAGGTTCATAGTCTTTGCCTCTAAGTCAATCCTCTCTTCATACATAAATAAACAAATGAATGGATGCTTAGAGGCTTCAAAAGACATGTGGATATCTTTTTAGACAACCTTATCTCTCCCTGAAGTATGCCTGCTGAGCTGATTTCTCTCAGTGCACCAGCATATTTCCAGTTATTTCCATTTTGTTTTCTTAAACACTTGAGCTTCCCTCCACAAGAAAATCTGAGACATTGTGAATGCAAAACCTAGAGAGAAAGGGATAAGGGAGGCTTAGAGAAGGGCAGCAAAGCACTCCACCAACACTGTTCTACCTGAAATAATTCTCCTTTCCTTGGGCAGAACATGTTTTAAGATGTCCCTGAAGCACTGGTCACCTATTCCAGTCCCAGTTGCCTTTCTCCCCACAACCCCACATCACCCAACATATTGAAAGACCCAAACATTGGGAATCATTTCTCTCTCCCTGGAACACCATGGCTCCTCTGTAACAGGGGCCCCAGGAGCTCTTTGAATATTGCCTTTCTGCTTATAAGCATTTGACTCCAGGATATGTGGTCCAGTCTTTCTATTATTACCCTAGGTAGTCTTTAGGGGAAATGTGGAAGATGTACTATTTTCTGGGTCCTTAACACCAAAAAGATCTTTCTTTCCATCCATGTCCCCTCCCCTTGCTACCCCAACCTCTATCACCAGTGACCCCACTTTTTCTATTCCATTAAATTAAATCCCTTTCAATAAGTATTGAATAATAACAATAAATAGCTAGCATTTATATAGCACTTTAATGAAAAGCTTGCACAATATTTTATGCATGCCAACTCATTTGAGTGCCCCCACTTCATTTAAAGACTGGTACTAAGACTAGGTGGAATAGTGGATAAAGTTCCAGACATAGAGTCTGGAGGACCTGGGTTCAAATGTGGCCTCAGATACTTCCTAGCTGTGTGAGCCCAGGAAAGTCACTTAACCCCTTTTGCCTGGTCCTTGTCTCCTTTTCTATGTTTATTCATAAACATCTTCAAAAAGTTAAAATGTTTATGAAAAACACTGGAAGCAAAGTATATTTAAGAAAAGAAAAAAGAATAGAATTAAACACTGGAGACATAAGGACAAAATGAAGCATTATCTCTATCCTTAAGGAACTTACATTCTATTGGGGGCAATACAAATATATATGTATATATGTTTTTGAAAATAATAGTTCATGTACTTTAAGTTAATACTCCTTCTTGGACTCAAAAGGGTATTTGTGGGAGAGTGTGCAACTATCATTCTTGATATTTGAACAAATGCTTTTGCTAAGGAAAATAATAGTCTAGGAAAGGGAGAGATCAGAAGGAGAAATTTTCTGTAAAAAGTGGTCAATGGCCTGAGATTGGAATGGAAGTTAGAGTCTCATAATCAGAGTTGAGCAATTAGTACCTTTCAGAAATGGGGAGATGGAGAGATAAACTGTGTGCAATAGCCTAGAGATGATAGTGGGATGCCAAACTTGGGAAAGAGCAAATCTTTCTACCTCACCAGAAAGTAGCTCACATGAAAGAAAGTAATGTGAAATAAACCTTGAAATGTAAGTTGGAGTCAGATTTGAAGGACTTACCGGGATAAACAGAAGCATTTCTATTTCCTCCTAGAAGCACAGAGAGCCTCTAAAGGCTATCAAACAGGGAAACTAGGCTGACTTTTAGGAGCTGTTTAGAAGATGAGATTTTTTAAACATGACTATCTCCCATCTTAGAATTATCACTGTGTATTGGTTCTGAAGAAGATAAGGGCTAGACTATGGGGGTTAAGTGACTTACCCAAGGTCACACAGCTAGGAAGTCTCTAAGACCAGATTTGAACCCAGGACCTCTCATCTCCAGGCCTGGCTCTCAACCTGCTGAGCCACCCAGCAGACCTTGAGGATGAGACTCTTTCAATAGACAAGACAAGAAGTTAAGAGAGCCTGAACTAAATTTGTTGGCTATGTGAGTAGAAATAAGAATCTCTTACAGACCACCTTCCTCCATCACCCATAAATAAAGCAAATAGGCACAGGGCAGGGGGATGCATGAGTGGATGGATGAATGAATGGAAAGGATACCACATCTGAAATTAGAGCACTTTGGGTTCAAAGTCCACCTTTGATTCTTACTGTGTGACAAATCATTCTACCCAGTCTGGGCCTCATTTTTCCCATCTGTAAAACAAGAGGAATGAACTAGAGATTCAGCTGAGATAGGATCCTACAAAGATTTAAGTCTGTGATCCTATGAAAAGTGAACATTATAAGAAAGAAGATACAACTTTGCTTAACATTATGACTTTGCAAAGGGCATAATTATGATATAGTCAGGTCCTACATAGCACAAATTAGAGGTGGCAATTTTTTTTCTTTTGTCTCCTCCTATTGCCACTCAGAATCACTTCACAATTCTAGCTATCTTTTAGCAAATGCAGGTCCCTCAGGGCTTAGAATCCAGGAAATTGGCTGTGATGTACAACACCTTGGCCATTTTGGTCAAAGAAGTCACTGAGGTGCTCCTTTCCCTAACTAGGTTGAAGTCAGTGCATATGTATATTAACAGTGGTCTCCTGTAATGGTCAAAGCAAATGATTAACTCTAATTTTCCAGAGGGCTTTCCTGTCTGGCTCTGTTCTCAGCTGTCTAGTAGCTTTGTAAAGTCAGAGCTGTGATATGTCCTTTTAAAAGATGAACGATCTCCATTCTGGAAAGCAGTTTGAAGCAAGTAAGCTCCCTAAAGTCACTAAACTGTGCATATCCTTTGACCCAGAAAAAAAAAACATCAATGGGCATATATACCTCCAAAGATATATAAAATAAAAGGAAAGAATCTACAGGTAGTACTTTTTATAATTGCAGCAGAGAAAGAGAAATAAAGCGGATGCCTGTCATTTGGGAAGGACTGAACAAATAATGCTATATAAACTTAGGGAGAGGGACTTGACCTAAAATTTTCTTCATAGAGGGAACTTTGGCAGGAAGGAAACTTCTCCGAATTCAAATTGATGCCTTCTCTACATATTATAATCAGAGTTACTGAGAGCACTGAGATGTTCATGACTTGCTCAGGGTCACATATGACACATTATTTAAGGTTAGAAGGAAGCACAGACCAGTTCTCAGTCCTCAGCACCAGAATGCAATGTTTCTCATAATGATATATTATTGTACCTTAAGTAAAGACAAAAGGAGGGGCATCTGGGTCATTGGACCTCAGACACTTCCTAACTGTGTGACCCTGAACCCTTGACCTTCTGTCTTAAAATTATTACTAAGACAGAAAGTAGGGATTATTAAAAAAGAAGTCATAGAAGAAGAGAAGGAAGGAGAGGGAGAGGGAAGGGAGGGAAAAGGGAGGAGAGGGGAAGGAATGAAAGAATGAAGGAAGAAAGGGAGAGAGGAAGGAAGGAAGGAAGGATGGATAGATGGATAGATGGAAGGAAGAAAAGAAAGACAAAAAGGTCAGATGAGGAGAAACCTGAGAACACAAATAAAGTGATGGAGAGTGAAGTGAATAGAGACAGGAGAGCAGTTTATATAATGCCTGAACTATCATAAAGGAAAATAATTTTTTAACACTTAGGAACTCTAATCAATATAATGTTTAATTTTTGCTTACTCTTGAAGATGGATGATAAAGCCTGATTCTGACCTATTAATAGAGAAGTAGTAGTAGGCACAAAATGAGATATTTCCAAACACAACCAATATGTGAACTTTCTTTGATTTGCTATATTTATAAGTTTGGGCTTTTATTTCTGGCACAAGAATTCTCTTGTAGAGACAGTGAAGGAAGAAACAGCAATACAAAAAAATAATATGAAATGAAATAAGAAAAGAAAGAAAAGTGTTCATGGAACATTAAAAAAAACCCAAAAGAAAGCAGAAAGAAGGTGAAAAGGGAAATAGAAACCAAAAAAGATAAGAATGAGAAGAAACAAACAGGATAATATCAATACTATTATGTTAAAATGCTTTTTAAAAACTAGTTGTACATAGATATTCACAATTTCATGTAAAGCCCCCTTTTTGTTATATGCATTGTTTGTGTTTGTTGATTGTTTTCCAAGATAATAATTATATAGATTTTTTTTTATTTGAAAAGCTAGCTGTCCAGATGCCCAGGCTTTAGCCAGGTGCTATCATAAACAAACTACATTGGTCAGAACCAGCCAATTGAATCAAATAAGCTTCGTTCAATGTGCACTCTGTGTCTGATTCAGCGTTAGGGACTAAGGATGAAAACACAAAATGAAATCATCTCTGGCCTCCACATATATTTAATGCCTTGTGTGCTAAAGCTTAAAATGCCATGGGTACAGGAAAGACAGTAGGGTACAGTGAAGACACTTGTTCTGGATTTGGAAGAGGTTGGGTTCATGGTGCATCTTGAATGGAATGGACAGAATTGAAATTCTTGGAGGGCAGGGATTGTTCATTTATTTTGGCACATAGTGGGTACTTCACGGATGCCTATTGATTTATTTTTATTGATTGAGAAAATCACCCACTTATAGACTATTTAAACGTTTATGAAATACTGTCCTCATGACAACTCTTTGTGGTTACCAAGTAGTGAAGGTATAATTTCCCATCTTCCAGTTAAGGAGACTGCTCCTGTGAGAAACTTATCCATAGTCACCCAGCTAATGAATGTGCCCTGAGAAGAATGGAAATGCAAGTCTCCTTACTTACTGTTTCTTTTAGTCACTCCCTCCCTTGCTTCTCTGTATGCTCTCCTGTTATTCTAGCCTGATCCAATTGTCCCATCTTGCTGCTTGAAATGAGATTGAGGAAGTAGTGGGATACAAGGCAAGCATTCTCCTTCCAGGCTACTGAGACAGCTAGCTCTGAGCTAAAATCCTGAGTTAGTCTAAAATTCTCTGGAAAGGAAAGAGGAGGCTTTGTCATTCTTCCAGTAGACAATAAACAAGTGCATGGTCACCTGACTCCAGGTAGTCGTTAGGGAAAGTCTGGAATACAATTAGAGAAAAAGGTTATTCTCTCAGCTGGGAGCGCTTCCCCTAAATACGATTTAAATAGCATTTAAAATGACATATAGATCCGGGTACCCCTACTCCTCAGTATAAATATGCAGGTCCCATTTTGATGGCAGGAATAAGTCCGAGGAGTTTTATTTCCAGGGAGACAGGGCAGGATTTGCTGCTATGCAGACTGAATAATGTTGGAAGCCAACATCATGTCACATTTTGTGTGCACTCTGCAAAGATTAATCCAAGCGTTACGAATGGGACACAGACCGCCATTGTCCCAGGGACACTTTAATAACCCACACCTACAATATTCAACCTGTTGTTTGCATAGGGACAACTCTGGGACACAAAAACCCACCAGAGGGACTTCAGGGAAAGTAGCCATGGAGAGATTCAGACTCAGGCGCCACAGCTCCAACTACTTTTCACCCTTCATGGCAAATGAGTCCCCTCACAGTTTATTTATGCTCACGGATGGGGGTGGTGCAGTCTGCTTTCTCTAAAGCTACTCAGCTAGCGTTCATCAAATGTGCACACTTGCTTCACTTTTTAAGGCATTTTTGCTGGGCTTTGGGGCTTTCAGATCTTGGAAGCGACTGTGTTTGTTTTAATTTGTGGCACGTAGTTCAAATTAGATAAAGTAGCCACGTGCCGTTGAGGTTTAAATTATTCTTAGCCAGTTCCTTCTTTTTCTTCCTTCCCCAGCCTCCCCCTAACCTCTTTATTGCAGGCTCCTATCATCCTCCTAGTTCTCTCCCTCCTCAACAGGAGACACTAGAAGACTGCCACAGGCTGAGTTGTAGGTTTTATTCAGTTCTTTTCTTTTTTTAATTGGACAGTGAGGGGGAAGTGGAATTCCGGGGGAGACAGAAAGCAAATATCTTTTCTCACATTGCCTGATAGTATTCCTTTCCTTCTTTCTGGGGAAAAAAAAACCCCAAACACTTCCAAATCAAAACCTTGTAGTACTAAAAGACAAATGAACAACAGTGCTGCAAATGCCACACTTCAGAACAAAGCTCTTCTATGGAGTAAGAAAGTTCTACAAGAATTCGGCAGTAAATATTTTTAATTTAAATAGCTAATTGTTTTAAGACCAGAAAGCAGGGCAAGATAAGGAAAACGATTGAATCAGATAGTAATGGTAACAATACATCTAATTTGTGATATTGGACAATTTCTCAAAAATACATTATATCTTTTTTACCAGTTAAAATGTATGTTATCCAAATCTATTATCGTCTATGCACATTTACCTTTATAATAATCCCTAGCTCAAAGAAAAGTAACATTGTAAAGTTAAGAAATTCATTCAAAAGAAGAAATGTAGAAGGTATAGAATAACATCAGAGAATAAGAGGACACATATTATGCTGTGAATGTCAAAGAAGACCAGACAGAATTTATTCAGTTTTCACTGACATTTCAAACTGAAAACAGAAACTATAGTTTTACTAAAAGAAGACCCTATAACTATGTACACCTCAATTTAGTGTCACTGTCCATCTCAGATTTGTGTTAAAATTGTCTTTTTGTTTCTTGAATAAAGCTTATTGCCTTCATTCAACATGAGTTCAGAAATAGTTTGAGGTTTTGTTCACAGAAGTATGCCATAAAGCTATAATAGCTATACAAATTATTTCCCCACTCTCTTGTTTGAATAAATTCTTTTTAAAAATCAAGAATAGTGTTTTATAAATGTGTATGTGCATTCTTGCAAATATATATAAAATTGAAAAAATGACCAATATAACTACATTTTCATTAACAGATATTGGAATCCTTTTCTTTAATTTTAACACTGATTTTTTTTTTGCAGTTGTTAATTTAATTTACTTATACATTAGCTCTTCTTACTAAACTGTAAGTTCCTGAAAGGCAAGAATCACATGCCATTTCAGACACTTACTATCCTTTCTTATCCTCAGTTTCCGCATCTGTAAAATAATAATAGCATCTGTCTCCTAGAGTTATTGTGAGGATAAAAAGAGAAAATACTTGCAAAGAGCTTTGCAAATCACAAAACACTATATAATTGCTAGTTATCACTATCATCATCATCATTAGAATCCACTTGTGAATCTATAAATGTTCTGCATATGTTTCAGTCAATGAATCGATTTCAGGTTTCCAATGTGGACTTCTTTCCATTATACTATGTTCCCATCTCTAGAGAAAAGAACTTTGTCAGGAATTAATGGGATGCATTCTAGAGCTTTTATCTAGAGCTCTTATCTACATGAAAATCAGCACCAACTCTTCCTATCACAATTTTTAACTGTACTGTCTGGCTTTCTAGTATATGTGAGCATTGTAAGAATGACTAATTGATACTTTTAGTGCTTGTTATTTCAACAAGCTGTAGTGAACTGGTTTAACAACTAGAATTTGAATGTTCTGGAATTTCCATACTATACGGTTATCATAAATACCATACAATAGTAGTAAGCAAATTAACATACCAGTCATATACTCAATATATTGCTTTAGCCAATTCTATTAGAATAATTATCTCTATTTCCCTGACCAAGATTTGTCACCAGACTAACCAGCTGACTATTAGTCAGCTACTCCTGCTAAGTATACAAGGACAGGTTGCATTGTGCAAACCAAAGATAAACTACAGTTTTTAAAAATGCATCGCCATGATCTCCAGGAGAACTATGAAACCGGTGCAGTGGCCTATTGGAGCTGTTCAGTCAGCAATCACAGAACTAAGTGATTACCTGCCCTGAAGTCTGGACCATTCAAAGCTGGTAGCTCTTACAGAGAAAGGTGAGTCTAAGTCCCAGATAGCAATGCTGGAATTTTGCAGTTAAGACCTCCTCAAGAGAAAGATCATCAGCTTGGAAAACAGAGCACCCACTGCACAATGCTATATGAATGATAGATAATCTTTAAATATCACAAAGGCTTATAAAGTTACTTGTGTTACTATAATCTTTTTTGTACTAAGACTTTCTCAACATTCTAAAAAATCACCAAGGCTGGACAAGTTTTTTTGGTCACAATGTTTGAATTATTATTTTATTTAAATCTTTTATTTTTGCATCATCTTCAAATCCAGAAATCTTATTCTTCTTTCTCTATAAGCAAATTATCCCTTATAAAAAAAGATTTTAAGAGATTTTTCAAGGCAATTTATAAAACTATCAATATACCAACTATTTCTGGAAACATATGTAATTTTTCTGCATCCATTATCCCCCAACTTTAAATGGTAATTCATTTACTCAACTCTTGTCCTGAGTCAAGCTTGGACCTTAGGATGACAATATTCAGTGTTACATTATTTGTTTCTGTTTGTATCACTGTAGTCAGTGGTGTATATTGTTTTCTTTCTTCTGCTAATTTCAATATATATGTGTGTGTATCTATATATTCACAAAATATACACATATCTTCCCATGCTTCTCTGAAATTACTCTATTTATCATTCCTTAAAAAGTAATATTCTGTTAGATCAGTTGCCCAGTTGATGAGCATTTACTTTCTTTCCACTTCTATGTTACTACAAAAAGTACTATTGTGAATATGATTGATGTATTGGGACCTTGGATCTGCATCGTATATATTGGATATATATGATATATATGAATGTATATGATATATATGGATGTATCTGGCCTCCTTGGAGTATGTGCTTAGCAATAAGGTTTATTCATTTCATTCACTCCCCAATCCCATAATTTCAAGTTGCTTTCCAGAGTGGTTAGACTAATTCACAACTCCACCAGCAGTATATATCAGCATACCTCTCTATTGCCTCTCCAGCAATGGCTATGGCATCAGTAGTTTTCTAGTATCGTATAGGTAATATTTTTTATTTTGTTTTACTGTTTGCACACATGTATATATGTATACATATGTATATATGTATATATACACATATATATATATTTAGGCTCCTTCCTAAATATTTTTAAAATTTAAAAGTGAATATGCTTATTATTTTCCATATCAGACACTTAGAAAAGTGTTCATGAACTGAGGAATGTTTTTTTTTCTTTTTTTTAAGCAGAGTTTTGGAGCATCTTAATTAACTAAGATTAAAAGATCACTAAAAAAAGTAAAGCTTTGTTTCAGCACTTCGAGAAAATGCTAAAAATAATGTGCAATCCTTTCTATATGTTTAATACCAATAATAGCGCATGTTTATTAGATTGTTAGATTCACTAGTACTGATGAATATTTGTATTTAACCATTCACACTCTTTCTTAAATTCCTGGTACATAATATTTGTACAATCTGTGACCAAAGACCAGAGAAAAATTAATTGGTGCATATGGATATTAATTAACTTTGTGGCTTAGTCCTTATTAGCACAGTGCCCTGTCAAATTGAGTTAACTAATATTAGCCACATCTTTCCCAAGCCCTACTTCATAGCTATCGGAAATATGCTTCATTACTTACCAATTATGGAGTTTCCCTTAGAAATGTCCTGAAAAAGGAAGCAAGACAATAATCTTGACATAATCTAATGATTCTAATTTCACACATGAAATTAGAATGTCACTACCAGAGCTGATCATTTGTACCCAATCCACTTATTTTTCTAATATATGCTATGTTTTCTTCTTTCATTATAGAGGCAAAATAGAATAATAGCAGCCATTTTGAGTGGGATTCATAAGATCTAGTTTCCAATTCTGGATATGTCACTAACTACATGATCCTGAATAAAATAATTCATCCTTATCTGAAACTGAGTGCCCTCCTTTGTAAAATGAACTTGATTGAACCTATTTCCAATTTTTCTTAAAGAAAATTGATAGATAAGGAATGAAAAGAAAAGGCCTTGAATTGAATAAAGAGAAAGAAGTAGTATGGAAGAGTTTTAAATAAGAATTTAAGGAGAATAAATTTAGAAAAAAATGAAGGAAAACAATTTCCATTTTATGATACTATCTCTATGAGCATGATGGAGACACCTAGGTGGCTCAGTAGATAGAAAACAAGGCCTCAAGACAGGAGGTCCTGAATTCAAATCTAACCACAGACATTTCCTGGTTGTGCAACACCCTGGGCCAGAATCACTTAATCTCCACTGCCTAGCCCTTCTTGCTCTTCTGCCAGGAGAACAAATATATAATATTGATTCTCAGATGGAAGATAAGAATTTTTTTATTTTTTAAGATTCTATCTCTATGCACATGAGCTGAATAAGAAAGGGAGGAAATGAGAAGGTCATTTTGAGGCATTTGGATTTGTGAAAAAGACACAGAGATTGAATTTAGGGAAGAGAAATTTGGATCTTGAGAATAAGTTTATGGGAAACAATGTTAGCCAAAGGAGTAAGTAATGGCATAAAAGGATTGAAGAATAAGGAACTAAAGGAAAAAACCTCAGAAGACAGAAAAAGGAAAAGGCAGTAGCAGAGAAAAGATAAGTAGAACCAGTAAAACAAATTTATAAGACAAATTAAGCCAAATTGTTTAAACAAATAAGAGGTTATTGAGAGAAAAGAGAGGAAGTAGAGTGTAATCAAGTTGAATTAATATATTAATGAGTGTTGTTGGGGTAAAAATCAATGGAAGCAGAAATAAGTGATTTTGTTATTGGAGTATATTATAAGCAACCTAAACATTAAGGGGAAATTGATGAATAGTATGAAAAAGAGGTTACAAATTTGGTAGAGAGCCACAATACAGTAATAATAAAGGATTTGGTTATCCAGAAATCCATCCAAACTTCCTGCCAGCTGTTGTTCATCCTTCATTTTTGAAGAACATCAATGACATCAGAGAGTGATATCATGACTTTCTTGTGAATTGAATTTAAGTAAAGAAGAATTGCACAATGTTGTCAACCTCACTGCTTTCCAGAATCAATAAAGTCCATTCAGAATAGCTTGTGATAGAGTTGGGTGAAAAGTGTTTACCAAAGGTAGCTGAGGAACCTTGAAAAGGGCTCAGTCTACCCTAGTCCTCCTTGAATATCCCATTGTTATATTGAAATCACTTTAAAAGACTGATATATATTAATTTATGGTCGCCACGGAATTTACTTATGAAATTCCTAAAATGAAACACTCAAGTCAGAATGGAGTTTATGGTAGTTTAGTCACAAAGGGAGTAGGAAAGGGAGAGGGAGAGAAGGAGAGAGGAGGAAAAGGGAAAAAGGTTAACTCAACCTTCTGGCAGACCCAGAGGGAGTTTAGGCCCGAAGGCCAAGGTAGAGAAGAGAATCAGTCCTGGACTCAAGTGACCGATCTGAAGGAAAGCTGTCTGCAGGCCTCCTCCCTGCCCAAGCTCCCAGCACGAACTGAACTCTAGCCCTCCTCACAGGAAGTCCCGAGAACCCCAGTGGCTGTTCTCTACATCACTTCCTCTGTCTCACATGTGCCAATGGTGGCTCTAACCTGACCTAGGACCACCCAGAGGTTTGTCCTTTTTTGCACATGTCTGTTGAGGGCCATATTCTCAAATAATTAAATCTTGAGTTTTGCCGCAGCCCTTCCTGATCTTGTTACCCTGAGTAGGGTGGAGATTGTAGTTTCCAAGACCTGATTCTGTTATTCCAAGTATCTCTATTGTTAATGATCAGGAAATAGCTAAATCCCATCTTCTAAAGAATGGTCTGAATAGGGTGGAGTAGTTTTGAAATTCACACCATACATTCCTGCCTTTAGTGATTTAATCATATATACATGCATATATTCTACACAAATAAAATATAAATATGTGAATGGGTGTGTATACATGCACATATACACATTAGGGAGAGTAAAGTTCATTTACAGTGACTTGTATATATTTTCTATGCACATATATGTTCTAGATAGTCTTTTGGCTTATCTGAAAAATAGTCTGAAACTTACAATGAATCTGTACTGAAAACAAGTATCATATTCTCTTGTTCATTAAGCTTCTCTTCACACCTGAGAAGAGTTTGAAAAAAGAAAATAAATAAAGTACCTCTAAGGCAATAAATACTAAATGTTTGATATAATTCAGCCAGTGATGATAATCAAAAAATTAATTTGTATATGTGAATAAGTCTAGTCAATTAGATATTGAGCAACTAATCTATTCAGAGAATAATTCTATATGATAATTTATTTAGTATTCCTATTTTATGATAAGGAAACAGGCTGAGAGAGAGTGTGACATAAGTAAGGCAGAATAATACAGTGGCCTACAACCTAATACTACTTGTGTCACTATTTGCAAAGTGACAAGCAAGTCATTTTTATCTTTCTAAGCTACAATTTTCTCTTCTCTATAATTCGGGGTTGGACTTGGTGGCCTCTATGGGCTCTTGTAGATTTATGACCCCAAGACTTGCTCAGTCACATAGGTATTAAGTGCTTATGACTGGATTTGGACTCAGATGTTCCTAACTCCCAACCCAGCACTCCATGCACTAAGACTGTGGCTTTTCTACAATATACCTGAGAAGTGATTATTCTTTGCTTAAGGATACTTGAGGAGGGAAAACCTGCTATTTCTTATATATATATATATATGCATGTATGTATTTACATCAAGTCTAAATTTGCTCTAATGAAAATTCCACCTCCTACTTCTGCCCTCTCAGACCAAAAAAAACAAACAAAACCAAACAACCAAAAAACCCCAAGGCATACTACTCAAAGGCTTTCATATATTTTTAAATGGCCATTATGGCTCTCCTGGGTCTTGTTTACTATAGACTAAACATGGAGAATTTCAACCAGTCGCCATATGGACTGGAGGACCTTCAACATTCTGATTTCCCTCCCACTGACACTTTCCAGGTTATCAACATGGTACCCACAACTAAGTATCATACTCTTGATATGGAATGGCCAGTGAATGGTACAGCAGGACTATCAACTCTTAATTCCTGGAAACAATGAATCTCAATGAAGATGCAGACTTCAAGAGCTTTCTCACCCTTTATCATGCTATTGTTTTAAACAGAGATTATGGTAGTGCACCAAAATACCTGAATCTTTTTTCAGATGATCTCCTTTCCAATTAGCCCTGGTAATATTCCCACTTTATAAAGGAGAAAAGTGAGACTGAAGTTAGTTAAGGATTAATTAGGAGGAAGAAGAGCCAAGATGGCAAGTGGTAGGAAGCAGCATGTTGAGCTCTGCTTCACAAACTTCTAAAAGTTCTAGAAAATGCCCCAGATCAAATCCTGGGGCTGGAGGTGGGAAAATCCAGAAAAAACATAAAAGTGTGTCATTTGTCCAACCCAGCTTGACTTAGGGAGATAGGGTCACAGATCCAGGGCAAAGCAAGAAGAAGACCTGCACAAAAGACTGATATTCCAGAGGGGGAAGGCCCTGGGCAATGTATGAAGAAAAGAGGAAGTTCTGAAGCATCAATGGGGGCCTAGACTCCAAGCTTAGCATAGGATTTCACTTCTAGCATCTAGCTCCATTTGCAAAAGAATAACCAAGGCAGGAATCCAGGACCAAAGGGGAGCCTATAATTCTCAAACTAAATTAATGAAGCTTTATAGTTGGCTGATAAGAGTAGAGTACAGCAGTAGTCTACTCTTATGCAGACCCAATCCTAGGTTAGGAAATTTCAGAGTTCAGACTGAGGTGGGGAAGGGGATAATCAGACTTTGCCCTGGATCAGATCACATTTGGGAGGAAAGAAAGAAAGAAAGAAAGAAAGAAAGAAAGAAAGAAAGAAAGAAAGAAAGAAAGAAAGAAAGAAAGAAAGAAAGAAAGAAAGAAAGAAAGAAAGAAAGAAAGAAAGAAAGAAAGAAAGAAAGAAAAGAAAGAAAGAAAGAAAGAAAGAAAGAAAGAAAGAAAGAAAGAAAGAAAGAAAGAGAGAGAGAGAGAGAGAGAGAGAGAGAGAGAGAGAGAGAGAGAGAGAGAGGGAGGGAGGGGAGGGAGGAGGGAGGAGAAGAAAGAAAGAAAGAAAGAAAGAAAGAAAGAAAGAAAGAAAGAAAGAAAGAAAGAAAGAAAGAAAGAAAGAAAGAAAGAAAGAAAGAAAGAAAGAAAGAAAGAAAGAAAGAAAGAAAGAAAGAAAGAAAGAAAGAAAGAAAGAAAGAAAGAAAGAGAGAGAGAGAGAGAGAGAGAGAGAGGGAGGGAGGGAGGGAGGGAGGGAGGGAGGGAGGGAGGGAGGGAGGGAGGGAGGGAGGGAGGAAGAAGAAGAAAGAAGAAAAGAAAGAAAGAAAGAAAGAAAGAAAGAAAGAAAGAAAGAAAGAAAGAAAGAAAGAAAGAAAGAAAGAAAGAAAGAAAGAAAGAAAGAAAGAAAGAAAGAAAGAAAGAAAGAAAGAAAGAAAGAAAGAAAGAAAGAAAGAAAGAAAGAAAGAAAGAAAGAAAGAAAGAAAGAAAGAAAGAAAGAAAGAAAAAGAACCCATTAGACACTCCAAGCAATAAACCTAAAAATGAAAGTTCCAGCAACATCATACCCAATATCCAGAACTTTCAGTGAAATTAAAAAAAAAAATCCTACAAATTAACAAGAAGGAAAGAATTCAATATCTTAGAAGGCAAAGAATATAGGCTTACAATTAAAAATGTTACCCAGAAAAACAGGGTATAATGCTAACATGATCTTTAATGAAATAAAGGATTTCCAAGCATTCCTAATGAAAAGACCAGAGAAGTGGAGAATCACTAAAGTTTAAACACAGGAATAAAAAGAAACATTAAAGGGAAAACATGGGTAAATAATGAGAGAAGAGTAAATATAAACTGCTTACATTCAAATAGCCAGAGATGATATATATCTCCCCTCTAAACTTCAGTGTCATGTGAACTGGTCAAAAAAAAGGGAAGAATACACATAGCTGAGTTCAGAAATATATGTCATTCAATGTAATATAAAGAGAAAATAGGAAAGTAGGAAGTGGAGGAAGGGTAAATAAAGGGAGACATTCGTCCTAAACTATACTAACTACAAGGTTATATGAAAATATAACTCTTTTTGCGCTGGCAAAGGATGAGAATCTGAAATGGGCAGCATAAATTGGGGGATGGATAAATATTTTGCAGTATATAAATATGAGAGAATACTATTGTTCTGAATTCTTATCAGTGCAATGAACAATCAAGATTCCAGAGGACTAGTGATGAAAAACACTACATACCTTCTGATAGGGAGGTAAAGGATTCAGAATGCAGAACACGTGATAAATGCTTTTTGGGGCATGATCAATATGGACTCATCTTTTGCTATTCAGACTATCTCAGTCTTAGATATAAGCTCAGAAGCCTTCACGTATAAAGTTTTGATGGATCTCTGGTAGAAAAATCTCCCTCGGGCCCCTGAGTCTGGGCAAATTACTTATGCAAAAAGACAGAAAGGAATTTGAGGCAACTGTATATGGTAGGCAATCTTTGTCAACTCAGAAAACAAATTTCTGTATTCCATTTATGAAGATGAGTAAACTAACATAGACAGAGGTCCAAAATCACTAGCCCAATGTGATAGAATTAGGACCCAAATCCAGATTCTCCAATTCCAAAACAAGAGCATTTTCCAATACAGAATTTGGCTTATTACAGTTTCTCTGCGCTTCCCCCTTTGGTTGGTAGAATTTAATCCTTTCAAATACTAATGGCATCTCTTATTACAATAAATCAACTTAGGAACATAAATGCCTTCTTAATTGCATATAACTTTGTGTGTATTCATGCATATACTTATATATGTGTGTGTATATAATTTGTACAATTCTATATAACTTTAAAATAAGAAAATCTACATCTCCTTCACATGAATTAATAAACTATGGGTTAATCTGATTACTTTCAGGGCTCAAAAATAACACCACTATGAAAAAAAGGAGGAAGTAAACAGTTATAAACATAGTAAGTAAATTTTGCTAGCACAATTAAAATGTATGATATGACAAATAATATGACTGTTTGATAGCAGCAATCCTATGTAAACCATGAACCCCCATACCCTGTTCCTTCAAATCCTTTGGTGGTTTGTTTGTTTTTTTTAACATATCAGAAGAGTTATATGACCGTGTGCATTCAACCTCTTGTCATAAACTCTGTGACTATTGAAATATTACTATACACCTATATCTCTTCTCAGGTTTGAAAAGATCAAAGGAGATCGATTTAATATATTTAAATTTTAGTCATTCACACTCGTGCATCAGAACTGTGGTGCCCAAGAAAGAGTTTTTTAATGAAATTGATTTAAGGACAAAGACCCTGTATTCAGAATTATGAGAGTTTGAGACATTCCGCTCTTGATTTTTGCTTTACATATACTTTGAGCATTAGCCCAGTAGTCATTTTAAAAAATTAGCTTGTCCTTTATTTCTTAAAGGCTTTCTATGTAGGTAAAATGCCATGTGCACATGTGTTCTTTCCTGCTTTCTTTAATATCTTTAGGGTATAAAACTGGGAATAGTCATTGACTCAAAAGGTATTCCCATTTCAGTAATATTTGGAATCATCGTTCCAGATTGCTTTCCAGAGCCAACACAATGAACTAACCATGATTCCAGAAGATCTCCTGACAGAGGGATGATGGATATAAAATGTAGAATGAGACTATCTTGGACATGGACAGTATGGGAATTGATCTTGCCTGATTATCCAAGATGGTTGTGAGGGTTGTGTTTTTCTCATCTTTTTTTTTTCAATAGTGAAGGAGCAGAAAGAAATAAAAGGAGAATAATAGATTTGTAAATTTAAGAAATTAATAAGTAAAATTTTATACTTTCCTCTTTTAAAATTCATAGTTTTGAATCTTTGTACAAAGCAAAAACAAGAGACTATGCTACTCCACTTATTCTTCTTGATCCTATTTTAACTATATTAGGAAATATTAACATTTTATATGTTATATATGTTTGTATGAAATAATAAACATTTTGTAAGTAAGGACCTACACAGCAGCTGTATATACTAAAATTCTTCAAAGTGCTTTCTGCATATATCCCAAAGAGTTTGAAAATTGAGCTCCTAAACACATATTTTGATATTTATAGAAGTATTTTTGTAGCAAACACTTAAACTAAATAGACGTTCTTCAACTAGGAGTCATAAACATAGTAACATAAACATAATAAACAATTCATATGAAAAATATGAAGAAGCATAGGAAGACTTACATGGTCATTTGTGTAAAAATAGACTTGAATCCAGGACTTCAATTCCCAGAAATCCTTGCTCCACTTCCCCAGAGTGCTTTGTAATCTCACTGGGTTCTCACCTGGGCTGAGAGCAAAATCATTATTTAGAAGGTCTCCGCCCATGGAGGTCTGTCTTCTCTTCCTGGCTCCACTGGCAAACAGATTTGTCTCATGATATGAGTGAAATTTGGGTGGGCCTCATGGCCCACCTAGCATGTGCTTCTCTTGCTTGTATTTTCTTTAACCCTTGACCTTTAATAAACCTCATAAAAATAATACTCCTTGCAGAGAAAAACTAATTTCTACCTGCCTCAGTTTCCCTAAATTTTAACTGTTACATTTGCAAACAGGAAAGAAATAGTCATGACAACCACAACAAGAAATAGAAATTGAATATAGTATAATTATTACTGAGCAAAATGCATCTATGCCCTTTCTTTGCAGAGATGAAGGACTACAGGTATAGAACAAGACATATTGCCACAGTTTATGTTTTTTATTAGATTTGCTAAAAACAATTTTTTCCTATATTTTTTCATTCTTGTGAAGGAATAGCTCCCCAAGTAGAGGAGAAAAGAGGGATATATTTAGAAGTGAATAAGCAGTTTGTAAAAATAAAAACTTAAAATAGTTAGCCAACTAGCACTAGCTTCAGAAGGGAAAAAAAAAAACCTCTTGTGTACTATTCATGACATGGATTTCAGAAAAAAATTATTCATTATTTTAAGCTATTATAACAAAAAAGTAAAAATGAATCTTGGGTAGTTTCTAGTTAAATTTGCCACCTCACTTGTTATGAATATGTAAAGAGTTTTTGTTTTGCAAAAATACAAAATATTTGTATTATAATGAATATGTACAAAGAAAAGGATATTTCTCATTAAGCACAGAATTATTTTCCACTGAATATTTTAAAGACCTCGTGAGAATATATTTGGCAACATGAGGCATTTGGTAATGCCTAACCTTTCCCTACCTCTAGTCTCTTTATTAATGTGTGTGCATACATTCATACATGCATACATATGCCGTACATCAATAATCACATGACAAGACAGTTCTTACTTTTACATGTTCTTTATAAACAAAGAAAATAGTGAATTGGTACTTCCATTTCTTCACATTTCATTTTTTTAATGGGAAAGCGACCGGAGCACAGTGGCTGAGGACCAAATGTTTCTGCAAACCACAAGCACAGTGAAGCCAGAACAGCAATGTGAGGCAGGCCAATTGTCTTGGCTTTAAGGTGAAATTTTCTAAGCTCTCAAATCAGATTGTGGGTTCAGCAGATCTCAGTACCCTAATTAGCGCTGCTGGAACATAGCTTTACCTAAAATATCATTCTTATTGATTTCAGAATGTTACATCCCTTTTTTCCCTCCCTTAAAAGAGCTTTGAGGCTTCTGTGGAGAAAGAAAATTCGTCTTCTGGGCTTGAAACATTCTTGCTATTGTACAGTAACTGTTTCAGTCCGGTGTGCTTATGTTTCCGATTCTGTGAAGTTCTCTCGGCAGCAGGGCGTGCCCTGAATCACATCAAAAGAACCAAGTTCTACAAAAGAAAAAAGAAACTCAAGTAGGCCGGGACACACAAAGAGAGGGAGAAAGGGAAGAGAAAGGGGCCAGGCAGAGTGATGAATACCAAATGAGTTCAGCCAACCCCAGGAGTGCTTCATCACTTACATTTATCTTATTATGGGAGAGGGGAGTCAAACGTGGCCCTGACATAAACCACCCACTGCCATTGACTTTGACTCTGTGTGTGTGTGTGTGTGTGTGTGTGTGTGTGTGTGTGTGTGTGTGTGTATGGGGGGGGGGGGGGCGTTGCTATACACAAAAAAGTAACGGGTTTCAGTGAGGTATCACTGTTACTCCATGAGAATGAAAGTGGTTGGAGTGTTTCAAATCACAAGTTGCAGAAGCTGCAAGGAAACAATGTGCCTTTCCCCATCTTTAATACACAGTCAATTTTTAAAACGGGCCTCATCTTCAGTGTGCATCTTCTGTATTGACCTGAAAGATCATATGCTTCCAAAATTCTGTCAGCAGAACTTCTGGTTCCTATCCCGGTAAAAATGAAATGTTCAGTTTTTATTTCTAATATTTTTTGTGTGTAGTGAT
Source organism: Monodelphis domestica (assembly GCF_027887165.1). Taxonomy (NCBI): domain Eukaryota; kingdom Metazoa; phylum Chordata; class Mammalia; order Didelphimorphia; family Didelphidae; genus Monodelphis; species Monodelphis domestica. The sequence continues at coordinate 281,653,807 of NC_077232.1, forward strand.
TTGGGAACTGTTTAAAAAAATCATTCTTTTTCAATCTAATTTTAACATGACAAATTCTGCATCTGTAAATAATAAACAAAATTTAATTTTCTGAATCACATTGAAATACTTTTATACCTCTACATATCTGTGATCTGATTAGTGTAGAACCACCCCCCCCCAATAGGTGCAACCCATCTTCCACGGTTCATTATTAAGAGTCTTTTTTTAAAACCAGATCTATGATTTCATTGGTAAGCCCCAAGGGACTCTGTAGAACTCCCAGGGAAGGGCCTCCTTCCACAAATGCAAACCTATACTCACTCTGAAACTCTCAACCTAAAAGAGTTTCCTGGATGACTGAAAGGTTAATTGACTTGTCTAGGATCCTGTAGCCAGTATGTGTCCAAGGTGAGACTTGAACAGAGGTTATCCTGTCTCCAAGAGGGGCTTGCTGTCCATGGCACTACGCTGCTGCTTGCATCTCCCTAGATATTCTACCCAAGGAACTGAAAACTTTCCTCTGGTTCTTTAAATATCATGTAAATAAATAATGCAGAATAAAACGAGCAGAACCTAGAGAATGATTTCTATAATAACAAAAACATTGCCAAAAGGAACAGCTTTGAAGACTTCACACCTCTGCTCAACACAATGACCAATCATATTTCCAGAGAACCCAGGATTAAAAAAGATGTCACTCTCTTGACAGAAAGGTGATAGGCTTAGGGTGTAGACAATAATGCCAATTTAGGAGTTAGTTTTGCTTGACTATGCATATTTTTACTAGAATTTTCTTTTTCTTTTTATGTGGGAAGAGAGGGAGAGAAGGAGAGAGGAAGTCAATCTCATTCATTGTAATTGTACAAAATAAAATTTAATTTCAAAATGTCATTTGACAATGTGCAAGTCATTGGCAACTTTCTGTAGCCTCTCAGCATGCATAAGACTATTGTACTTTGAATTCTAGAGGATGAGAATTGATCATTATAGAAATGCTGAGAAATGGGTTTTATTTCAGGTCTCTTTTGTTTCCTTGTAGTTTTTGAGGTTTGCAAAGCATTTTTAAAACACTTTCCAGATATTATCATGATGACCCTATTGGTATTATTTCCCCTTTTTATAGCTGAGGATACGGAGCTAGACAGAAGTCAAGTAATTTGGTCAGTGTCATATAAAGGGTTGGAGGCTAGATTTGAACTCAGGTCTTCCTAACTATAGGCCCAATGCTCTTTTTTACTGTACTACATAGCATTGATCTCTGAGTGGAAAACTTAATTGGAGTGGGGTCTTGAGTCAGGGTGACCAACTAGTAGGCTATCGAAAATCTAGACATGAGATAAGGGCATGCACCAGGGTGGTAACAATATCGGAGGTAAACAGCAACAATACATAAGAGTTTTTGTAAAAATGGAATCAACAGGACCTGGCAACAGATTGGATATGGGTTGAGGTTGGTGATGATCTGATGCATTTCACTTTACTTTATCTACTAAACTTCCCTTCTTATCTTCCCTTCTCATCCTTGATAATATTAGACAAGCAAGATGGTTCAAACCAGCTGTGGTCTTTGTCTGCTCTATCTCTCCACTTCACAAGGAAACGAAATGTTTGCTGAAGCAGTTTCTGGATGCTTTTCCATCTTCCTCCGATTGTCCATTATTTTATATAAATTAAACTTTAACCTATTTCCCATTTTTTCCTAAATCAGTTTTATAAGATTACATTGGGCTGCTATATTTTCAAATGTTTCCCTTTTATAATCTTGATGTTGATTTGTAACTTTGCTCTAATGAGTCAATTATTTAACTGCACATAAACAGCAGACTATGGAATAACATACCAGTAAATCATTTTTGTAAAGATAAAGTTAACTTTACTTAATGTGAGGTTTTTCAGTGTTTGCCATGTCCTACGACTTTTGACTTTTTTTTATGAAGAAAATAATTCCCTTTACACACTTTACATTCTAGTCAAATGAGTCTGTTTACTGTTGATCCTAAATGTAATATTCCATCTTCTGCCTTCAACTCATATTCTCCAAAAAGAATTTAAAAAAATTTTCCCCTTTGCCCTTCTTCCCACTGAGATCATCAAGTTTCAAGGCATATGTTAATTTTATTTGGAGTATTTCCTCGAGTTATTTCTAGAAGCTTTGTTTTCACCTTCTAAGCTATATGTTGATGCCGTCATTGTGGAAGTAGAAGGGAATTACATAGGATTGAAAGCTATTTTAGATTTTTATTCATTGCAAAGTTCACATGGCCATTAAATTTATCACCAATTCCTGGTAATACATCTATTTTAAATGATCTCATCTCTTCTGAGAATGGTATTCAAAAGCTTCCCAGCTTGGTAGAAGTGCTAGACTTTGAAGTATGCAGACATACCTCCATAGCATTATGGTCTTGCAATATAATGATAGTCCTGATCAAGCTGCTAAGAGAACTGTCATTAAACTCAATAGAAATTTTAGAGTAAGTTTCCTACAGATTCATATTCCTAAGTAGCAAACTCAGTGATAGAAAATTAACTGTGACCAGACTTTGATGCTGCTAAGCAGGCAACACCCATCCTGTCAAATTTATACACATTATCATGGAATGGGGAGAGGGATGTTTAGATTGAGAGAAAAAATACTAGCCTTCTCTACCCCCAGGGCATGGCTTTAGTCCTTCCTCCAAAAGATACACCTGCCCAGGATCTTTTCCAGATACCCAGTTTTCCATATTTTAGTACTTTGGATTATTTTCAAGACCACTTCTAGGTACACTATCACTCAAAAAATCTCCCTTCTCTAACTGGTAAGCAAGGAGTTTCAGAACATCATTGTCCTTGGACTTTCCTCTGGGGCATACATACAAGCATATGTAATTTCAATGTGCTTTTCCAGAAAACTCCTACAATGTTCCAATTATTCTCCATAATCTTGGGTGGGCAAAATCTACTCATCGCTCTAGTTTCTGACATGTACTCTAAAAGGGGGAAAGAAAGCAAGAAATGGATCAGAAAAGTTTCCTAAAAGGATATATAATTGAACATATATAGTTCCCAGGGTGCTCCTGCTCTAAGGCAACTAGGTTTCTGCTATACTGTAGAAGAAAGAGAAATAATTGTAGGTATCTAAAGGGACAAGTTGCAAAGAAGTCAAAATTGACTGAACAGCTTGTGAGTTCACTTTTAAAGGCCAGCACAAAGCTATCCTTAAAAAGTCCATACTCTTGCCCAAAGGGCTTTAAATGACTGCCTGCCCTTTGATCCAGCCATACCACTGCTAGGTTTGTACCCCAAAAAGATAATAAGGAATAAGACTTGTACAAAAATATTTATAACCACGCTCTTTGTGGTGGCAAAAAATTGGAAAATGAAAGGGTGTCCATCAATTGGGGAATGGCTGGATAAATTGTGGTATCTGTTGGTGATAGAATACCATTGTGCTAAAAGGAATAATGAACTGGAGCAATTTCATGTGAACTGGAATGACCTCCAGGAATTGATGCAGAGCAAAAGGAGCAGGACCAGGAGAACATTGTACACAGAGACTGATACACTGTGGCACAATCAAATATAGTGGACTTCTCTGCTAGTACAAATGCAATGATCTCGGACTTCCACATTGTCCCATCTAGTCTCTATAATTTTGGAACTTATGAGAAAGAAAGCTATCCACACCCAGAGAAAGAACTGTGGGAGTAGAAGAAACACAGAAGAAAAGCATGTTCTTGATCACATGGTTCAATGGAGACATGATCAGGGATGTAGACTCTAAATGATCACTCTATTGCAAATATTAATAATATGAAAATAGGTCTTGACTGATACATGTAAAACCTGATTGAATTACTTGTTGGCTATGGGAGGGGGGAAGAGGGAGGGAAGGGAAAGAATATGAACCATGTAATCATGGGAAAATATTTTAAAATCATTAAGTAAATATTTTTTAAAGTGCATACTCTCATTTGTCCAAACCATGGCAAAGTAGAAAGCCTTGGCCCTTGCCAAGGGCCTTCCCCTTGTAAAATTGCGATTTGAACTCTGGACTTCAATCCCCACAAGTCCTTGCTCCACTTCCCCAAAATGCTTTGTAATCTCACGGAATTCTGAGGTGGGCTAGATGGAGAAGGTACTTAAGCTGATTGCAAAGGCTTTTGAGGGCTCTTTTTGGACTTCCGTTTTGGAGCAGATGTGGCTCTTTCCATAATGTAGGTGAGGTCTTGTCTTGGCCTCTGGCCTAGGCACGTGTTTTTTCTTACTTGTATATTCTTAAATTCTCAACCTTTAATAAACCTCATAAAATATAATACTCCTTGCAGAGAGAAACTAATTTCTACCTGCCTCAGTCTCCCCATATTCTTAAATTTTAATCTTTATACCCTTAAGAAGGGAGAATTATTACAAATCAACCAGGCCTTTGTGTAGCCCTAGTCACAGACTTAAACAGGATTTGTCTTTTGTCCTCTTATCAAAATTCCAGACAGAAAGACAGACAGACAGATAGATAGATAGATAGATAGATAGATAGGTAGGTAGGTAGGTAGGTAGGTAGGTAGGTAGGTAGATAGATAGATAGAATTTGGATTTAAGGTTTTATCAAAGCAGATTACCTAATCCTGCAAAGCAGATCTAGTAAATATATTCATTAGTTGAAACCAATTTATTGTTTTTACTGAAATTTAGATTTTTCTCTTTTTTATTTGAATAATTTTTGACCACAATATTATTTCTTTTTATTAGAGATTTTATATATAAACCATAATGTTTACTGCATGTTACTTCTTTTAAAATGTGTACAAGCAAAAAAGGTGTTATAAGTTTTCTAAGTCTTTAGCAAGAAGACATTACATAAAACATATGTAATGTCTTTTTAATAAAAGAAAAATTCATTGCCCAGTGTGTGTGTGTGTGTGTGTGTGTGTTTGTGTGTGTGTGTGTGTGCACGCGTGTGTTTTAAGTAGACTTTTCTAAAGACTGCTATGAATGACTTGCTTGAGCAGACAAAAGAGTTTCAGTCTGCTAGAGGCCTGGAATGAAAAGGTAGTTGAGTTTCTGTATCAATGAAGTTTCTAACTTACTTATAGTCATCACTTATGGAATAATTTTTTCTTTCATTTACCTTTTGTCAACAAATGAGAATGATTCCCAATTTTGTGCTTTTCAGTTAATATAAAATCTTTTTTTTTTTTTGGTGTGTTAAGTGATAGGGTGTTTCCATTTATTTCAAGATACGTCACAAAAATAATTTTAATTCATGTTTGTTTTAAAACAAATATTTGTCACAAAATTCTTGGGAAGGGCAAGGAAGAGAATGGTTTAAAAAATGTAGAAAGATGTTACACCTCCAACATTCTGAGAATTTTTCGTGCAAAGTCTGTTATATGCATGGGCTTTTTTTCTCCAAGGCTACAAAATCAAACATTTTCACACACATTTTTCAAAACAAAAATCCTAGTTTCTTCCCACTCCAAACAAATCTCATTGTGTCAGACAAGTATTCATTAAAGACCAATTTCACAGTATCACTCCCTTGTGCTTTGCTCGATGAAAACTGTTAGGACAGCATAGCTTACACCTTGCAGGATTTAAATCAGATTCAAAGGAGAGCATCACTCATTGCTTACTATCATGAGCAATCCTATCATCTCTTCCCTGTGCCATTTCTTATGATTATGAGCAATGGAAAACTTGAATACACAGTCTGGCGAGTATTTATTTTATGTATTTTGTGTGTCTACTTATTTGTGTTCTGTTGTTTTTCCTGATAAGTTCCTAAAGTCCGATTCTTTTTTATCTTTGCTCCTCTAGCATCTACCACACAATGGGTGTAAAATGAATGTTTAAAGAAAGGGATTGATTGATTGAGATCTAATTAGAATCTATTCTGACCAATGGCCTTCACCACCTCGAGCAGTCTGACTAGCTCAGATGGGTTCCCTCATTCTTCTCTGCCGCCCACAGGCAGAAGCCAGGCGTCATCATTTTCCTGGGAATGTAGCAAGTGAATGTGTTTCTCTGAACCCCGCCTCAAATGGAAGCTCAAAAAAGACACACATGTGTCCCAAGTTTACCCAACATGTCCGTGAGGACTATGTTGGTATGAATAACAAGGAGGCCAGTATGTAAATGGCCTTTTTTTTTTTTAGTGAAAAGTATGAGGTAAGCTTCTCAGCTGGGAAGGTGGAAGAAAAGGAGTTCTGGGAAACTTAAGGAGAAATAAAAAGGTATAGAAAAGCCACTGTGGTGAGAGGGATAGTGAACCAATTAGGGAGCTATAAAAGGAGTGTCATGTGATAGTGAGTGCCCAGTTGAGATTATATTTCAATTATGCACAGAGAGACAGCTTGTTGATGCAGTAGACAAGAGAACTAGGCTTGGAGTTTGGAAGGCTTGAGTTCAAATTCAGTCTGATACTTATTAGTGTCATTATGTGACCTTGAGCAAGTCATTCAACCTCTATCTGCTTCATTTTCCTTAATTATAAAATGGGGAATAATAGCATCAACTCCCCACTGATACTGTAAGGATAAAGTGAGATAATACTTATAAACATACTTAGTTTAGTGTCTACAAGATTATTATTATTATTATTTTATCATAAATGTGTAGTGGATCCTGTCAATAGTTTCATTATTTTCTCCAGTTCTTTTCATTAGCATATGAATAAGAGTAAAGGCAGTAGATGGTGGGAATAATTCAGACTGAGGTTTAGTAAAGCAAGATCTCTCAAATATGTACCCTACGCTTTTATTTTTAAACCCTTACCTTCCTTCTTAAGATCAATACTGTGTATTGGTTCCAAGGCAGAAGAGCACTATGGGCTAGGCAACAGAGGTTATGTGACTTGCCCAGGGTTACACAACTAGGAAATCTGAGGACAGATTTTAACCTGGAACCATCTGTCTCTAGACTTGGCTCTCAATCTCTCAGCCACCTAGCTGCTTCATCCCCTACTCTTCAGACACACTATTTTAGAACTTCTTCATATCTTGCCTGGACTATTGCAGCAGACTTCAATTTGGTTTTCCTACCTTGTAGTCTTATGGTCCTCAAAACCCAGCTACGATGGTCTGGACATGTCATCCGCATGGACCCACAGCGAATACCAAGACAGGTATTCTACGGTGAACTGTCAGCTGGACTCAGGAAACAAGGCCAACCAAGGAAAAGATTCAAGGATCAGCTAAAGTCAAACTTGAAGTGGGCTGGCATTACCCCAAAGCAACTAGAACTTGCTGCCTCTGTCAGAAGCAGCTGGCGAACCCACATTAACCACGCCGCCGCCACCTTTGAAGATGAGCGATGTCGATGTCTTGCCACTGTGTGTGAACGCCGACACCAGGCCACAACTGCACCTCCCGTAACAACTGGCGTCCCATGCCCCATGTGCCACAAACTCTGTGCCTCAGCCTTTGGACTTCAAAGCCACATGAGGGTACATCAATAGATGATAATGCACAAAGACAATTGTCATTCCCACTAACTAAGCTTGGAGTCTTCTCTTTCCAATCCATCTTCCACTTAGCCCCCAAAGTAATTTTTCCAAAAGCACAGATATGATCATGTCAAATCCCCTCCCCTTCTATAAATTTCAGTTGCTGATAAAATCAGTATAAGGTTTACTAGAATTTAATATTTTTATAACCTGGCTCCTTCCTATATTTCCATTGCCCTTGTGCTTTGTTATCTTCAATGCCCTCTGAAATTCAGCCATACGGACCCACTTTCTATTCAGTACATGTGATGTAACCTCTCCAGTCTCTATTCCATTGATTGGCTATCAATCTCTACTTCTTGGATTACCTAGTTACCTTCAAGACCAAACTTACATTCCACCTCCTATGCAAAACATGTCTTGATTTCCCCAAATTTTAATGACTCCATTAAAAAACTACTGTGTATTTATTATGTAAATATTAAGTATTTGGGATGCTTGTGTGTGTGTGTGTGTGTGTGTGTGTGTGTGTGTATGTCTGTAGGAGTCTTGTGTGACTTGTAGGGAATCATGAATGGATATCTCTAGCATTTCCTCTGACCACTCTTCTACAAGGAAGACTGATTCCTGTTAGAAGGGAATGGAAGAGTGGGGTTACAAAATCGGTTGCTTTGCTCTCCTCAAAGATGGCATATTGGAGGCAGAGTCAAAATGGTGGCATAGAGGCAGTGAATGTTCAGACCTCTGAGAACCCTTCCTTACTGACTACAAACTTCTAGGGGACTGAAAATCAAACCTAACAATAGGACAGAGCCAAGGAACACTCCTGCTGGAATTAACTTAAAAGGTACCCCCCAAAAAAAGCCTGAATTCAAAAACACTCAGGTTTAAGGGGAAGGAAGAAGGAAGGTCCCAGGACCCCTACCCTACCTAGAGTGCTAAGCCTCCAATGGTAGCTGGAACCTCTGGGAGGGCAAGGATGTTAGTCTAGAGGGAGTACCTTGTGGGCAAAGCTGTGCAAGGCTCAGAACGTCAAACACAGGTGGTGGAGAAGCAGTTGGAGAAAAAGCTCAGAACAGTAAAACTAGACATGGCAGCGAAGACTCTCCATATTGCCCCCCCCCCTTTCTGGAGGTTTTGGCCTCGGGGCACATCCAGCTCTTCAAGTTTGACTCAGCTGGGCTTAATCTCATCAAGCCTTCAGATGGCAGGGAAGCTCAAGCTCCAACACCCCTTCCCCACAGACTGCACAGAGAGACTTGCTGACTAAGCTCCAAGAATGAAGGCTGACAGAAAAAACCAAAACCACAGATCCAGCACATAATGAGAGGAGCAAGAGTTCAGGCAACTACAGGAGGGAAAGAAGGGGCAAATAAGAGCAAACAACAGAAAAGAAAAAAGAAATTACAATCAACAGATTCTATCCAGGCAATGAACAAAGAGCAAATGCAACACAGAAGGATGAAGGAACATCAAGCAAAACCACAGAAACTCCAGTGAATTGGACACATGCTTTGGAATAACTCAAAATACAATTCAAAACACAATTAAGAGAGGCTGAAGACAACTAGGAAAAGAACTTAAAAAGCAAGATAAATCATCTGGAAACAGAAAATAAAGTCTTGAAAGCCAAAATTAATAAGCATGAAAATGAGGCAAAGAAAATGAAAGATGAGGCAAAAAAGATGAAAGATGACCTCCAAAGAAAATCAGACCAGAAGGAGAAGAATGACCAAAAAGCTAGGGAAGAAATCCAGGCTTTAAAAACCAGGAGAGAACAATTAGAAGCAAGCGACTTCACAAGGCAGCAGGAAACTATAAAACAAAATCAAAAGAATGAAAACATTGAGGAAAATATGAAGCACCTCATTCACAAAACATAAGATTTAGAAAATTGTTCCAGGAGAGACAACTTATGAATCATTGGTCTACTGGAAGACCATGACAAAAGAAAAAGCCAGGACATCATCTTACAGGAAATTATCCAAGAAAACTGAGCTGATATTCTAGAACAAAAGGGAAAAGTGGAGATTGAAAGAACCCACAGATGACCTCCCAGGAATGTTATAGCCAAATTCAAGAACTATCAGATCAAGGAAAAAATATCACAAGCTGCCAAGAAGAAGTCATTCAGATACCAAGAAACCACAGTGAGGATAATACAGGATCTGGCTGCCTCTACACTGAAGGACCTAAAGGAATGGAATATGATATTCCAGAAAGCAAGGGAACTGGGACTACAATGAGGAAGAAAATACCCAGCAAAACTGACTATATTCTTATAGGGGAAAGTATCATTATTTAACAAAATAGAAGAATTCCAAGCATTTGTAAAGAAAAGACCAGACCTGAACAGAAAATTTGATGCCCAAACACAGAACTCAAGAGAATCATAAAAAGGTAATTAAGAAAGGGAGGAAAATGAAAAACAACAACTTTTTTTAAAGAGATGAAATAAGTTAAAATGATATGTATCCCTATAAGAAAAGAGGACATTGGTAACTCTTAAAAATTGTTATTATCACTTGGGTAGCTAGAAGAATTATACTCAGAGGAAACAGAGACAAACTGTATAGGATGAAATGCCAAGGCATAAATATGTATATAGCTATATGTATGCATAAATACATATACATATATATTTGTGTGTATACAAATAGAGCTAAAAAAGGTTAATACTAAAAGAAATGGGAAGAGAAACAAAAGGGGGTAAATTTATCTGTAACAAAAAAGCTCATGGCAGTAGGGGGGAGAACATCAATACACTGGAAGGGTAAAGAGGTTGGAGATAGGAAATACTCAGTTCTTATGTGCATTGAAATTGACTCAAAGAGGGAAGAACAATCAAATACATTGGGGCAGAGAATTGATTTGTGCCCTATAGGGAAGTAGAAGGGTAACAAACAGACTGGTGGGGAGGGAAGCAATACAAGGGAGGGAGGAGGTGGGGGGATAGTTTAAAAAGACTGTAAAGAAAATAATAGGGGGAATAAGAAGGGAGGGGATAGAAAGGGAAGTAAAATAAGGGTGGGAACAAGGGGGACTGATTAAAAACAAGCATTGGTGAAAAAAGAAAAGGCAAGACTACGAGTAGAAATCAAAATGCTGGGAAATACGTAGCTGGTAATCATAACTCTGAATGTGAATGGAATGAACTCACCCATAAAATGCAAGCGAATAGCAGAGTGTATTAGAAACCAAAACACTACCATCTGCTGTCTATAAGAAAGACACCTGAGGAAAATAGACACACATAGGGTGAAAGTAAGAGGATGGAGCCAAATCTAGTAGGCATCAACTGATAGAAAGAAGGTAGGAGTCGCTATCATGATATCTGACTAAGCCAAAATAAAAATGGATCTAGTTAAAAGAGATAGGGAAAGTAATTACATCCTGATAAGAGGCAGTATAGACAACGAGGAAATATCTGTACGCAATATGTATGCACCAAATTGCAGAGCATCCAAATTTCTAAAGGAGAAACTAGTGGAGCTCAAGGATAAAGTAGAAAAACTATACTAGTGGGAGACCTAAAACTTCCTCCAACAGAAATAGATCAATCAAACCAAAAAAATAAATAAGAAAGAGGTAAGAGAAATGAATGAAATCTTAGAAAAATTAGAGTTAGTAGATATGTGGAGAAAAATAAATAGGGACAAAATGGAATACACCTTCTTTTCAGCAGCAATTGGTACATTCACAAAGATTGACCATGTGTTAGGGCATAAAAACATTGCAAACAAGTGCAAAAGAGCAGAAATAACAAATGCAACCTTCTCATACTACAATGCAATGAAAATAATAATTAGTAAGGGTACGTGGAGAGGCAAATAAAAAATTAACTGGAAATTAAACAATAAGATTCTCCAAAATCAGTTAAAGAACAAATCATAGAAACAATTAATAATTTCATTGATAAAATGACAATGATGAGACATCCTTTCAAAATCAATGGATGAAGCCAAAGCAGTACCCAGGAGGAAATTTATATCCTTGAGTTCATATCTTAGGGAGGGCAGAGGTCAATGAATTAGGCATGCAAATTAAAAAACTAGAAAGTGAACAAATTAAAAATCTTCAGATGAAGACTAAATTAGAGATCCTAAAAATCAAAGGAGAAATGAATAAAATTGAAAGTCAAAGAATTATTGATCTAATAAATTTTATTTTAAAAAATTAATAAATATAAATATTTAATATATACATAAATTATATTTAAATGAAAACTTAATAAATAAGACTGGTACTTTGAAAAAACAAATAAAATAGACAAAATACTGGTCAATCTAATTTTAAAAAGGAAAGAAGAAAATGAAACTTACAGTATCCAAGTTGAAAAGGGAGACCTCCACCTCTAATGAAGAGGAAATTAAGGCAATCATTAAAAATTATTATTCCCAATTATATGGCAACAAATATGGCAATCTAAGTGACATGGATGAATATTTACAAAAACATAAATTGCCCAGACTAACAGAGGAAGAAATAGAATACCTAAACAACCCCATATCAGAAAAAGAAACTGAACAAGCCACCAAAGAACTCCATAAGAAAAAATCTCCAGGTCCAGATGGATTCACAAATGATTTCTATCAAACATTCAAAAAACAACTAATCCCAATATTATAAAAACTATTCGACAGAATAAGCAAAGGAGTTCTACCAAATTCCTTTTACGACACAAATATGGTACTGATTCCAATGCCCTTAAGTCAAAAACAGAGAAAGTAAACTATAGACCAAACTCTTTAAAGAATATAGATGCAAAATTCTTAAATAGGATATCAGCAAAAAGACTCCAGCAAGTGATCACAAGGGTTATTCACTATGACCAGGTAGGATTCATACCAGGAATGCAAGGATGGTTCAATACTAAGAAAACCATCCACATAATTGACCACATTAACAAACAAACCAACACAAAACACATGATTATCTCAATAGATGCAGAAAAAGCCTTTGACAAAATACAACACACATTCCTATTGAAAACACTAGAAAGTATAGGAATAGAAGGGCCTTTCCTAAAAATAATAAACAGTATATATCTAAAACCATCAGCAAACATCATCTGAATTGGGGACAAACTAGAAACCTTCCCAATAAGATCAGGAGTGAAACAAGGATGCCCATTATCACCTCTATTATTTAACATTGTGCTAGAAACACTAGCAGTAGCAATTAGAGAAGAAAAAGAAATTGAAGGTATTAAAATAGACAATGAGGAGACCAAGCTGTCACTCTTTGCAGATGATATGATGATCTACTTAAAGTCCTAGAGAATCAATTAAAAAGCTAGTGAAAATAATCAACTACTTTAGCAAAGTCACAAGATATAAAATAAACCCACATAAGTCATCAGCATTTCTAAATATCTCAAACACACAAGAATTAGAAAGAGAAATTCCATTTAAAATCACCCTAGACAATATAAAATACCTAGGAATCTACCTCCCGAGACAAACACAGGAACTATATGAACACAACTACAAAACACTCTCCACACAATTAAAAGTAGATCTAAACAATTGGAAAAACATTGATTGCTCATGGGTAGGATGAGCTAAGGTAATAAAATGACCATCCTACCCAAATTAATTTATTTATTTAGTTCCATATCCATTGAAAAAAATCTTTTTTACTGAATTAGAAAAAACTATAACAAAGTTCATTTGGGATAACAAAAGATCAAGGATATTCAGGGAAATCATGAAAAAAAAAATGCGAAGGAAGGAGGACTTGCAGTCCCAGATCTCAAACTATACTATAAAGCAGTGGTCATCAAAACAATATGGTACTGGCTAAGAGACAGAAAGGAGGACTAGGTGAATAGACTTGGGGTAAGTGACCTCAGCAAGACAGTCTATGATGAGCCCAAAGATCCCAGCTTTTGGGACCAAAACCCACTATTTGATAAAAAGTTCTGGGAAAATTGGAAGACAGTATGGGAGAGATTAGGTTTGGATCAACATCTCACACCCTACCCCAAGATAAACTCAGAATGGGTGAATGACTTGAATATAAAGAAGGAAACTATAAGTAAATTATATAAGTATATATATATATGTATATATATATAAAATATAAGTAAATTAGGTGTGTTCACAGAATAATATACTTGTCAGATCTTTTCGAAAGGAAAGATTTTAAAACCAAGGAAGAGCTAGAAAAAATCACAAAATGTAAAATCAATAATTTTGATTACATCAAATTAAAAAGTTTTTGTAGAAACAAAACCAATGCAACCAAAATGAGAAGGGAAGCAACATTGGGAAACAATCTTCATAACAAAAACCTCTGACAAAGGTCTAATTACTCAAATTTATAAAGAGCTAAATCAATTATACAAAAAAAATCAAGCCATTCTCCAACTGATAAATGGGCAAGGGTCATGAATAGGCAATTTTCAGTTAAAGAAATCAAAACTATTAATAAGCTCATGAAGAAGTGTTCTAAATCTCTTATAATCAGAGAGATGCAAATCAAAACAACTCTGAGGTATCACCTCACACCTAGCAGATTAGCTAACATGACAGCAACAGAAAGTAATGAATGTTGGACAGGATGTGGCAAAGCCGGGATATTAATGCATTATTAATGCATTGCTGGTGGAGTTGTGAATTGATCCAACCATTCTGAACAGCAAATTGGAATTATGCCCAAAGGGCACTAAAAGACTGTCTGTCCTTTGATCCAGCCATAGCTCTGCTGGGTTTGTACCCCGAAGAGATAATAAGGAAAAAGACTTGTACAAGAATATTCATAGCTGCGCTCTTTGTGGTGGCCAAAAATTGGAAAATGAGGGGATGCCCTTCAATTGGGGAATGGCGGAACAAATTGTGGTATATGTTGGTGATGGAATACTACTGTGCTCAAAGGAATAATAAAATGGAGGAATTTCATGGGGACTGGAACAACCTCCAGGAATTGATGCAGAGTGAGAGGAGCAGAACCAGGGAAACATTGTACACAGAGACTGATACACTGTGGTACAATCAAATGTAATAGTGGCAATGCAGTGATCCTGAACAACTTGGAGGGATCTACAAGAAAGATTACTATCCACATTCAGAGGAAAAACTGTAGAAACACCAAAGAAAAACAAGTGCATACATGGGTCAAGGGGATATGATTGGGGATATAGACTCTAAATGAGCATCCTAGTGCAAACATCAACACCATGGAAATAGGTTTTCATCAAGGACACATGTAACACCCAGTGGAATTGCATGTCAACTACATGGAGAAGGTGGGGGAAGGGAACGGAGGGAAAGAATATGATTCTTGTAACTAAGGAATAATGTTCTAAATTGACTAAATAAATAATTTTTTTTAAAGATTAGGGATTTTTTTAAACATATTTTTTTTTAATATTAGGGATTCGGCTGGATGGCTCAGTGGATTGAGTCAGACTTAGATGGCTCAGTGGATTGAGTCAGACCCAGAGATGGGAGGTCCTGGGTTCAAATTTGACCTCAGACACTTCATAGCTGTATGACCCAGGCAAGTCACTTAACCCTCATTGCCTAGCCCTTACCATTCTTCTGTTTTGGAACCAGTACATAGTATTGATTCTACAGTAGAAGGTAAGGGCTTAAATTTTTTTTTAATTTTTAAAAAGATAGCATCAAATTACATTAGAATACAGTTTATCTGGCTCTCTAGATATTGCTAATGTAGGGAAAATAATTTTTAGGTTCCAGCTCTCCCTGATGGCTTCCTCTTTTAATGGGGAAAGAAGCAACCTTAGAGTCATGCACTTGCAGGCCACATATTAATGATAAAGGCCCAAATGCTTCTCTTCCCACCCAAAGACTTATAACATTCCTTATCTTCATACTCAAAGGCAGCCATGCACAGAGCCTAAATTATTCTCTGTTCAGTGCCTCTTTTTTAAAAAAGAATTCTCAGTTCGGATTCAGCAAACAATTAAAAGTCTCTTCTTTATATGGTGCATAGTTCAAAAGCAGGTATTGCTCATCCTCTGAAGTTCACATGCATCAGCACAGCACGCCCCATGATCTTGAGGACTAAGCTCACTGGCCAGCCTCTTGTTATATTTACTCTGAAGGTACTATTTAGGAGCAAAGAAAATGTTAGGTGCCCCACCTTCCCACAATGAGAGGGAAGCACCTTATACAATACTAAGCATATACTTGGGCTTCAGAACCCAGGACAAGATTTATTAGCATGAGAAGTTCCAAGGAGAGATTATAACTGATTTTTCTCATTTCTGAAACTTATGGAAAGAGAAGAGAACGCCACCCTCTCTAATGCTAGGTCTCCCTCTGCTGCTCCAGTGTCATGTACTGAAAGGCACAGAACTCACTCCAAGATTTGGCTGCTTAAGCCCTACAGGCATGAGGATGGCATTACAAACTACATCCTAGGGCTGATACCAATTAATTCCTATTATTTTTTACCAAGAATGATACTCACTGTATATTGTCTTAGAAGCACTTCACTGAGAAGTTTAGAATCATCAGTAATAAATGACTAGTAAGTAACATGACTGGTATGTAAGATCTAAGTGAATTCCCAAAGGTGTAATGCCATATAAGTGGTTCCAGAATGGCCATACACTTATCCCCAACTTGGCACAACTTTCCCCATCACAGCTTCAATATAACATGAGTGAACATAAGAAATTAAAATGGGTATTTGGGGGGAGTTTTGCAGAAGCCACAGGCCACAGGTGAAGGTCAGCAGATGACAGAAAAGTTTTAGAAACTCGGAAATGTATAAGTTTGTGTATTTATTGTATATCAACATATTTTATCTTCTAATACCATAAATACATACAATTTCTTTTTAAAAGTTAAAATAAGTAAAATATTAATTTGTGACAAGAATGCAAAAGTCAGCAGACAATGCACAAAGGCTAGAAAAAGAGAGATTACTTAACATTGACCTGCATTAAGCCTGTGACCAAATATTTAAGCTGAATTTTACAATAAGGTATTGTAAACGCCCTGTAAAAGAAAAAGTAAGATTTAAATTATTGGAGAAATATTAATTATTCATGGGTGGGGAGAGCCAGTTGAAATGTTAATCCTACCTAAAACATCTATTTAACTATCAATGGCATCCCAATTAAATTGTCAAAAAATTACTTTAATGAGCTAGAAAAAAATTCATTTGAAGGAACATGAGGTCAAAAATATAAAAGGAATTAATGAGAAAAAAAGTAAAGGGGGCAGCTGGGTAGCTCAGTGGATTGAGAGCCAGGCCTAGAGATGGAAGGTCCTAGGTTCAAATCTGGCCTTAGACACTTCCCAGCTGTGTGACCCTGGGCAAATCACTTCACCCCCATTGCTTAGCCCTTACCACTCTTGTGCCTTGGAGCCAATATACAGTATTGACTTCAAGATGGAAGGTAAGGGTTTTTTAAAAAAAGTAAAGACAATAGAGCAAAGTGATAGTAAAGAGAACAGATTCACAGCCCTAAGCATTTCTCAGAATAAAACAAGCTGATTTTTAAGAGAAAAGAAAAAAATTCTTTTTTAAGCTGATAAACAGACTTAATAGCATCTAATCAAAGAAGAACACTTCTACAATAAAGAAGATTTAGGTATTTGATTAATTCACATAATACTTATTTGAAAAATTCAATTCCAAACTTAAAATGTCATTTATGCTATCTTTGTATAGAAATTTATCTTTTTCTAAGATTACAGTATAAAGAATAAAAACAGACACTGGGCCAGTGATTATACTGTAATGAGGAACTGCTCAATAAGTAAAATTCTTCCATTGATGCAGTTAGCAACCTTACAGTTTTAGAGAATTGCTTAAGACACTAAGATGTTAAATGACGTATTTGCTCATGATCAAGCACTTAGTATAGATCAGAGGTGGCATTTGAATACAGGTCTTCCTATCTTCAAGGTCTAAATGAGAATAAATAACAAAATTATCTCAAATTATCTGAATTGAAAATAATTACCTGTTTTTAAAAAATAAAATTGAGTTCATAAATATATCATAATAACCTTTTGTTATCAATGATGTCTAGTATTCATCTAAATAAGGTATAGCTATATGATTTTTCAGGTCATTTTAAAATCACTAACACAAAAGAAAAGTGTGAAATATAAAACATCTTTTTAAACTTCCTCCTCCAGCCTATGTTAAGAAGGGAACAGGTGAAATATTTAAACAAAAGAAAATAAAGATAACAAAGAACCTTAAATGTTAATTTTTAAGAGAAAATGTGTCTGCATAGGCAAATCAAAGAGGAAAATTTAGCTATTCAGATAATTTAGATTTTAAAACTTTCTGTTTAAGATTCAAGGAAGACATACTAATTATCTGTGTTTGTTGAATTATCTAGCAACTGTTATTTTACCTAATTATCAGCTGCTTCAATCAGTAATTTTTAAAATTAATACTTTACTAAATCTAGTGACTAGTTTGAAATTTTTCCACATTCATATTTTTATTCTCTTCCAACAGGCTCTAGATGGCAATTATATAAGTACTTTATCTACTTTGACTTTTAAAAATTAAATAGAAGTATAAGGTCTAGGTCCACTATGCCAAAGCTAATTTCAAAATAAATAAATATTTATGGGATATTATATTAAACTTGTCACTTAAGTCTGTCAGGCAAATTTCAGAAAATTTGACTAACCACAGACAAGATCAGAATTGTATTGCCTTTGATGAAAAAGTAACATGACTAATGTCTCTATACAGATAATTTCTAGATCTACATATCCAACCCATCATCTCTCTCGAATTCCAGTCCTGGATATTTACCTGTCTGCTTGATAATTCTACTTGGATGTCTCTTAATCATCTCAAATTCCACATGTCTAAAACAAAACTTTCCCCCCTAAACTCCTAACTTTTCTCTATTCTTGTAAATGGCACTGTCATTCTTCCCAGGTTCAAAACCTAGGAGTCATTTAGACTCTTACTTTCACTTCTCATTGCTATTGTTCAGTCTTTTCAGTCATTTTCTTCCAACTCTTTATGACCCTATTTGGGGTTTTCTTGGCAAAATACTGGAGTAGTTTGTCATTTCCTTCTCTAGCTCATTGTGCAGGTGAGGGGCTGAAGCAAGCAAGGTTAAATGACTTTTCTAAGATCACACAGCTAGGAAGTATCTGAGGCCAGATTTGAACTCATGTAAATCAGTCTTCCTGATTCCAAGCCTGGTGCTCTCTGCACTATGGTGTTACCTAGTTGCCCTTAACCTCTCGTAGACAAATACTTTTAAAGTTTCTGCAATTCCACTTTCTCAAAATCTGCTGAATCCACTCTCTTCTCTATTCACCCCATAACCACCTGGTTTAGTTCTTCTTGGAAAAGTGAAATGGTTTCCTAATTGGCCTCCTGGCTTTCTTCTCTCCAATCCAGCTGCCAAATTTATATTTCCAAAGCACAGATCTGAGCATACTACTCCTGTTTTCATAGAAAGAAACTATCATGGCTTTTACTTTCCTCTAGAATAAAATACAAGCATCCCTTCTACATCACAGGGGAGAAGCTCCACATGCTCTTCCCCTCCCCCATGATCTGGAAAACCCTAGTAAAAAATTTTAGCCCTTCTTTTGTACCACAGAAGAAATCTGAATTGTTTCTTTTTTCTTCTATTCAGTAATTACAGTACCTTATTATAGAATTATCGAATTTGGGTCAATGTTAAGATATCTCTATCTATTTCTAGCCTTTATGTGTCATCTGCTGGCTTTTGAGTACTCTTCACAAACTTTTTACTTAACTTTAAAAAAAAGAAATTGTATATGTTCATGGTATTAAAAGATAAAACATTTTGACATTATAAAATACATATATTTAATGCGTTTCTTTGTGTCTAAATTTGTTCTGTGCTGCCTACTAGCTTTTGTGAATCATCTTCAGCTTCTGCAAAACTCCAAAAAAATTCCCATTTAATTTCTCATACTGACCCGATCAACACCTCAATGGAGAAGCCAAGAATTCCTATACAAACTCTTCTTTTTGGTGATCAAATATCTTAACTATCTGACTAAAGTCTATCCCTTTCAGGGTGTTTATAGGTTGCCCCACACACATATACACCCTTTACTTCAATCAGACTGATCTTCTTAATGTTCTTCACATAAAAACTCCATATCCCACCTTTGTTCCATTCCGCAGCCTCACCCATGCCTAGAATTCTCATCTTTCCTCACATCCACCTCTTGGAACTTCTAATTCCCTCCCAACTGAGTGCCACCTCTTTCAAGAGGCCTCTCCTGAATCCCCCTGAAGCTCCCCATCCTCCTAATCATGTTCAAATTTGTGGTTTTTTTCCTAGAATTTTAGCTGAGGAAGTCAGGAGAGATACAGAAAGATAAACTATAACCATCTTGGACCTCATTTTCCTTACCTATAAAATGAAGAGCTTGAGCTTTTTGGCCTTTGAAGTCCCTTCTAGCTCTAAATATTCTGTCTGGGAATGTATGAAAGCCATATAGTCACCTCCTTAGTCTAAACTTTTGTCATCTCTAATCTGTACTATTGCAGTGGTCTCCTAATTGGTCTATCTGCTTCAGATCTCACTGTACTTCATCCATTCTTTCATCACCAGGTACCCAGGTGAGTCAGTCAGTAAACATTTATTAATCACCTTCTATGTGCCAGATGGGGTGTATGGGGTATTCAGGGAGGGGCAGTATCTCTGGTATGGAGGGCTTGTCATGCCCTCCTAGGGCAGCTCTCCAGCCTCTGACCCTCACCTGACACCCAGCTCTCACTTGTGGCTCCTAGTAGCTGCTAGCATGCAGCAGCGGCCACACCCCTGGCAATGGCTTCGACAGGCCGGCTAAACCTTGTGAGGGTAGCCATCGGGTCATAGACCCCTGGTGAACTAGGGCTTTGCTCACCCAGCATGTGAAGACTGCTTCAGCCGAATAGACGGAAGAAACCAATAAGAAGGTTCAATGGCTGAGATGGCGATGCAGCAAGGCACTGTGGAGTGCTTAGGGCATGTTGGAGCACAAAAGACAACATGGCCATCCAATGCAGCTGAGGAAGTCTCTCCAGGTGTAATGACTTTTCATGCCACTGGACCCAGGCTTCCAACGCCGAGAGAGTGGGACTGTCTCTGTGCATCGACTTTTCCACTTAAATCTCCTTCACGGACAAGTGTTTTTGTGCACACTCATCTACATCACAGATGAAAGCTCACAAAGACAATCGTCATCCTCGGTTACCAAGAGACTACTACTACTATGTGCCAGATATTCCTATAAGTGGCTAATGAATAGGGAAAAACTAGATTTATCTAACCTCCTCAGGAACCTTAGTCCCAGTTTGTATTTTGTATTTACTGGCCAAAGAAGGTCATTTCAATCATTACCTAATCTGTGGCACTGGTTTTCCCTTGTATGTTGGGAGGAGGGGTCATTGTATGGCACATGTATGTAGATGGACCAGTGATAGGACCATTCCTTCAAATGGTCACTGTCACACTTGTATACTAAATAATTTCCTCATACACATTATTTTGAAGAGACATCATTGTTTGGACATTATCATATGTGACAATTTTCCAGTCTGGAGCCTTGAAAGTAATTGTTCGAATATATTTGTTTCCATACAACAAATACTGATGATGTATCTATGGAGTCTCCCCTTGATACTCAACTCTAAAAAGAGGATTTTTCAGAATGTCCTCTGTTCATCAGCATGGTCATCATATTTATTTTTAATTTATCCTATTTACACTTGCACAAGAACATGTTACTTCTCCTTCTTAGACAGTAAACTTCCTGAAAGCAAAGATGATCTCCTTTCAGTCTTTTTATTACCAACTACTAGCACAGTATTTGGCATGTGGAATTGATGAATTCTTATCATCAAACTGAACAAAAGGCAGAACCAATATTATGTTTTCAATGTTATAGAACTAAAAACAGAGTAAAAGTAATATATTTCTGAGCCTCAAAATAGGTAATATGTCAAACTGATTTCATAGGAAGAGTCAACAAACAGCATTTGAACCTGCATCTGAAGTTACATTAACTCTGATTTTTTAAGTAGCAGAATAGTTCTTAAAATTAGTTATCCATCTGTATGTGGCATTAACTTGCTTTGTCTTGATGGTTGTTTTCCTCTAATGTATAGAAGTTCAAGTTTTCATATAGTTCCACAGAAAAATGAAAGTTAATATGAATGCTAGAGCCCAGGAACTCCATTAGGCTAGTCAGTAGTTGAATGATATCTTTCTTCAGTTATAATAGTGATTAATTTGGAAATACTTTGAAAATGAATTTTCATTAAGATTTTTTTTTGAGTGGGAGAGGTGAGAAGTTAGGTGGCTCAGTGGATAGAGAGCCAGGCCTAGAGATAGGAAGTCCTGGGTTGAAATTTGCCCTCAGATACTCCCTAGCCATATGACCCTGGGCAAGTCACTTAACCCCCATTGCCTAGCCCTTTACCATTCCTCTGCTTTAGAACAAATATAGTATTGATTTTAAGACAGAAAGTAAGGGTTAAAAAAAAAAAAAACATTTTTCTGGACTTAGCAAGGGTAGAATTGACCAGGTAGAGTAATATAATGTTTTCACTTTTAATTATCCTATACTACTAGGAAAAAAATTGAATAAACTATCATACTAGCAATCAAAACACTTTGACAAGCCACTCTCTGTACTTAAATTATTGCCTAGATAAGAAATAACCTGTATGCTTATGGAGATGGGATAGAGATGAATCATTCTATAGAATGCATAAACATAGCCCTTACTATCTGTATATCATGATGCTTTTTATATCTCAGTAGTAAATTTAGTCTCATTAAGAATATTTAGTTGGGGACAACATTAGCATTACTTCTAATAGTCAAAAGTCTAATTGAATTAGAAATTATGTTTGCGTTGAATCGTATTTTTTAATTGAGATCAGGGAAATAAACTTGTTTGTTTTAAGCAAAAGAAAAGTAATTTTGGAAAGGATACCTCAAAACTTACACACAAAAAGCCCTCCTTATGACAGAGAATTTCCAACAGTGCTAAGAATGGGCCTGAATAGTATCAATGAAATAGTGTTAATGAATCTCCTGAAACATTATTCCAGTTTACACTATATATTTACATTGGTTTAGAACCAATGATCATATTTACTACAATTGTAATTTCAAAAAATGTAAATCTGAATACATGGGCCTGTTTCAGATTTATTCAAAGAACCTAGCTGTACCAAATTGTCTAGTTCTATCCTTCCTCAAAACTACTTCAAAGAAAAGTTTGCCAAGGAATGATCTATTCAGTGTTCTAGATGCCTTCTTCATGTCTTCCTGACAGATCTAGGAAACCAGAGAATACAAGTAACTCTTTGTATTGTTATGCCTTCCTCATGCTTCACGACCACGCCCACCTTTTTCCTTTCATTCATTTCCTTTCCTCCTGCAAATGTTTTGTTTTTCATAAATCCTGGTTTGTGATGTGCTGCAGTCTGTTCAGTACACTATACATCTCTCTCTTATCTTTTGGATTTTCATTTTCAATTGTTCAGAGACTGTCGTCGTCCAAATAAATGTATATAAATTAACTTTCGGAACAAACACACATTTAGATACATTATATTATTGTAATACTTATATTATGTGTAACAACTAACAATATACTTATTTACGTAAAATGGTACTATTACATTATGTAATTTAATATTAACATGTATTTATAAGTAAGCCTATAAATGCTAATGAAAATACTCTTTCCCAAAGCCTATATAAATACTCCATTCAACTGAGCTTCCATTTCTAGTACTGAAGTTTCAGAAATTCAGAAAGAACTCTGAATGTTTCAAAGAATGCGGAAAGAAGGAAGGAAGGAAGCAAGCAAGCAAGCAAGCAAGCAAGCAAGCATCAAACAACAGCTCGTACCAATGCTCTGCAAAGATTTTTCATCATAAGAATAAAAGAAAGTAATCCAATCCAAGAAAGTTTCGCCCCTTAAGAACCAAGAGTTGTAAGATCCTTTGAAAATGCAAGAGACAATCCCAGAAGGGCTGTGAATTTTTGCTTCGTTATCACTTCTTTGCTTTATTGTCTTTCTTACTTGAATTAAGACCACTTCTATTTGCCAGTTGGTCTCCCCAGCCCCCCACTACAGCCTATGCTCTGGAAAAAAGGGCGGAGAGGTGGGGCAGGAACAACGCGAGCTGGAGCGTGCCCTGGGAGGAGGGCTACTTCTGATTGGCTCTGGGCTGTGAATAGAACGAGCCTCAGACTAATCCTTCCTAGACAAGGGAGAGGGAAGGGGGGAGCTCACCTGGAGGGCTCAGGCTGATTCTACTCCAACCACCTAAGCAACCGCTCTATTTTCCCGGGGCCTGAAAACGCAAGACAGTGCTCAACCAGCAAAGCGTGCAGCTGGGTCGGGAAGCAGACGGGTAGATAACTTGGTCTATGCCTTAGTAAAAAGCCGCGTTTAAGTCTCCGGGAATAAACCCTTGAGAAAGAAGCAGCACTTGCACACAGTTTATGATACTTAATAGTTTTCCAGTTCGATGAGTATTGCTAGCTCTTCTTTATCCTTTGCCAATTCTACCAGAGCGTGTGTGGTTTTTTTGTTTTGTTTTTAGGGATAACTGTAGCTCAGCTGTCGAGTCTTCCCGCAAAGTGCTTCTAGAAAACATTCGAGAAAACATTAAAACAAGTTAACAGTGAGACTTCAGAACTAGTCAGTGGAGAACAAGATGGAATTCGGAATACTAGGTTAATATAATTTTGCCACTTAAAAAAAAAAAACTTGATAGAAAATCTAGTTGTAGAGAGTGACTTATGTACTAAGAAGAAAAGTCACGAGACATAGAAAACCATAAACTTCGACAAAGATGATCTTTAACAGGTATGTTTTTCAATCGGTAAGGACAATGCTTTGTTTCGATAGAATTTATTCATAAAATATAAAATACATAGTCGCTTCTAATGTGATGATCGCCTACAATGTGCCAGGTACTGGGCTAGTCTCTGGGGAGATAAATTAGCAAAAATTTACGAGAATAAATTGGGGGGAGGGTAGTATCAGTTTTGTGTGCCCCTGCCA
This sequence comes from Monodelphis domestica, assembly GCF_027887165.1. Taxonomy (NCBI): domain Eukaryota; kingdom Metazoa; phylum Chordata; class Mammalia; order Didelphimorphia; family Didelphidae; genus Monodelphis; species Monodelphis domestica. The sequence continues at coordinate 281,678,236 of NC_077232.1, forward strand.
CCCATCCGCAGGAGCTCTATGGAAAGAGAGAAGGGGAAAGAAGAACAGGTTTCCTTTCCGGGACCACGGAAGCTTGAACAAGGCTCTGTCTGCAACACTGAGCAGTTCCATTCCTAAGAGTTTCCGATTCCATACGGTTGTAGCCTATAGGTCACTGCACACATACACATACACACATGCACGCACACACAGGACATAGATATCAGCCCTCTGGTGACATAACCCTGGAGTCAAATTACAACCCTTTTATTAACATATGAATTTGATGACTTAAAAGGAAAAGAAAAAACAAGAAAAAAAACTTGGGAGAGAGCCTTTCTCCCCAGCGCTGTAACTTTTCTTCTGGTGTAAAACTTTTTGATTGGCTCCTCGCACGCGCCTGTCCGCAGCCTCTATTGGCTGACTTGACACGCGACCGGCGCGAGGAGGGGGCTGGGAAGGGGGGGTGGTGGAAAGACACACTGGCGCGTGCCGCTTTTTAAAGGGGCGCAGCGCCTTCAGCAACCGGAGAAGCCTCATTGCACGCGACCTGGTGTGTGATCTCGATGGTGGGTGGGGGAGGGAGTAGGGAAAAATAAAACTTTACAGAAGAAAACCTTGAAAGGTTTTTGCTCTAAGAGTGGTGATTGCGAGTGAACGCCGCTACACCTTACGATCGACCCGGTGGTGCAATGTCCCGTCTGCTGCACGCAGAAGAGTGGGCTGAAGTGAAGGAGTTAGGAGACCACCACCACCACTCCCATTCCCAACATCACCATAACCAGCAGCAACAGCAGCCGCAACCAGCTCCGAATCTTCCCGGGAGAGAGCACCAAGGCTATCCTCCTGGGCTGTCGCTCCTGGACAGCACCGATCCACGCGCCTGGCTGGCTCCCACTTTGCAGGGCATCTGCACGGCACGCGCCGCCCAGTACTTGCTGCATTCCCCGGAATTGGGTGCAGCCGAGACCCTGTCCCACCACGACGAGGCAGATTCAAGGGGGGACCTTGTGAGAAGGAGCGGCAGTAACAGCAGCCCCAGCAGTAGCAGCAGCAGTAGCAGCAGCAGCAGCAGCAGCAGTAGCAGCAGCGGAAGCAGCAGCGGGAGCACCAGCAGCCTCAGCAAGAGTCCTGGGTCGATGAAAGTGAGGGAGCAGTTGTGCAAGCTGAAAGGTGGGTTGGATGAACTCAATTGCAGCAGGCAGAGAGTCCCTTCCAGCAAGCAGGTGAACGGGGTACAGAAACAGAGGAGGCTGGCTGCCAATGCCAGAGAAAGGAGAAGGATGCACGGGCTCAACCACGCCTTCGACCAGCTTCGCAACGTTATCCCGTCCTTCAATAACGACAAGAAGCTCTCCAAGTACGAAACTCTGCAGATGGCTCAGATCTACATTAATGCCCTGTCCGATTTACTGCAAACACCTAGCGGTGGTGAGCAGCCATCTCAGCCCCCAGCCTCTTGCAAAAACGACCACCACCACCTCCGAGCATCTTCCTACGAAACGAGTGCAGGCGCGGCCAGCACTTCTGCAGTCTCCCCTGTCCCGGGAGGTGGACCAAGACCATCCCCGCAGAGTAATTGCAGGACACGCTTCTCGGCCCCGACCTCTGCGGGAGGTTACTCCGTGCAACTGGACGCTCTGCACTTCTCATCTTTCGAAGAAACCGCTCTGACCGCTATGATGGCTCAAAAGACTCTGTCACCTCTGCCAGGAGGCATCCTGCAGCCGGCGCAGGAAGAAAGTAGCAAAACTTCTCCCAGGTCCCACAGAAGTGATGGGGAGTTTTCCCCTCGTTCTCATTACAGTGACTCGGACGAGGCAAGTTAGGGAGGTAACAGTTACAACTGAGTAAACCGAGGCAGAAACAAAACCAGAGTGGACTCTATCAGAAAGTGGGAAGGGTGTCCCACTTCTGTTGTTGCTACGTGATTTGTCATTATCTAGCAACGACTTGTCTACATTTTTCAAAATTTGGTGAATTTATAAATGCCCCCCCCCCTCATATTCTTGGTGAAAATTGGTTGTTAACGTTGTCTCCTTTGTCTCTACCTTCTGCCCCTTTGTAGATATATACAATATGTATATTTTTACATCAATAGTCTAGTTCCCGGCTGCCAACGAGTTGCTTAAAATCAGCAGCTTCACTTCCATTGCTAATTTGGGTTTAATTTATTTTATACCCTGGGCATTCCTGTTTTTCCGCGTGCTCTTGTGTGGGCGGTAGTCTTCCGAAGTTATATTCCTCATTTTCTAAAATGAAAAACAAGATACTTCTAAAGAGTATACCTTTTGGATGTGTGTAATTGTCAGACAAGGCGAAGCCTTGAGGTTTATATGTATATATAATATAATATAGTATATAATATACTCATTACGCATATCTCATGTTGGTCATGTTGGCGTCTTTAAGGAAGTTTGGCGCACGCACTTTATCGGCCGCCACGAATGCGGCTTCAAGAGGAAATTTAACTGCCAACTGGAAAACCAGTTTTGAACATAGCCACTTATAACCTTTAAGCTCCTTACAAGTGTTTGCTTTAAAAAGAAAGAAAAGAAAAGAAAACCAATTTAGTCGTGTCAAAATTTTTGGTCGATTTTATTAGCTTCGTTGATGTTAGAATACTTATTTATTACGGAGTGTTTGCTACCATTTCTACTTATCTTTTCATTTTTTACTTTTTTCTACAAGATCATTTATTTTAATTTAGAAAAGCCAACTGCCATTGTTTTATGATGTACTTGCTTTTGCAAAAGATGAAAATAAATGTGAAAAACTGGACCCTGTTTGACTCGTTCTTTAATGATCGCTATATTTAAATGGGTAGATGTTTTAAATGAATCTTCTGGAAGTGTTTTATGAAACTCATATGTATACGATCAACTCAACAATTGCAGCTGTTTACTTTTTACTTCACCTATAGATAGCATCAGAAGGTGTAATCTATATCTACATTTTCAAGTCCTCAAAATTGATATCGTGAAATAAAACCTACGTTTTCTATATCAGTCTCCTAGATACCCTATTTATAAGAAAACTTCTCGGAAGTTGTACTGAGGTTTCCCCTCCTGAAGAGTAAGGCTATCGAGACTTAGGAGAATTTGCCATTAGTGACCTTTCTTGTGGTTGGTTAATTTTATTTCATTAAAAAAAAAAAAAAACCTAGGCAAATGTAATTCTTTTCGTGTCAGTGAAACACAGATCAAAGAAAAATACATCTATGTCTCAATTGGACATACAAACAAGGACTGAAAAGGAACTTTACCAGAATTAAAGAAAGCCAAGGATGCAAGCAAACACAGGAGCCAGGAGGCAGAAAATTCACTACAAATCAAGTTTATATTTCCTTTCAACCAGGCTTGCCTTTTGAAATAAAAGACTTGTAATTTGCCCTTTCAAAGGAGTTTAAACATTACTGCCAGGGTATAGTATTGTATCCTAAAATTTGGAGGCAATTGCAAAAACTAAATACTTGCTGTTTTTGGTAGCTGCTTAGGCATGTGGAGGGGATATTATTCCAGGTCTCAAGGTTCTAGTCAGTCCCCTTAAAAGATTAAAAGAGTAGGGGTGGGGTAGGAGTGGAAGGAAAGAAGCATTAAAATTCCCTTATTTAAATGTTAAAAATAAGGGTCACTTCACCTATATTAGACTAGCAAACCAAATCTTGTGTGTTTAAAATATTTGATTTAAAGTAAAATCCTTTGTACTATCTACAGTACTAGCAGGTGACCAAAATGGAGAGCTTAGTCTCTGGAAGCCAATTAAGAGACTTTGAGAGCCAAATCCAGGGGAAATGGTGCCTCTTCTAGAGTCAGAGGACATGAGTTTGACAAGCTGTCCTGAATGACCACAGCAGGTGAATTACCCTTTCTCAACCAAAATGTCCTCATTTGTGAGGGTGCTGGACTACATCTTGGTTTCTTAACCTTTTTCATGTGTCATGGATCACTTTAGCAATCTAGTGAGTCCTATAGCCCCCCTCCCAGAATAATGTGGTTAAGTAATTGAAAGGAGATATGGAATTTTAGTTTGAGGTTATTGAAAACCACACACACACACACACACACACACACACACACACACACACACACACGCACACACACGCACACACACACACTCCAAAAACTTTCCATCAACCCCTTATGTCTGGACCCTGGACTAGATGATCTTTACGGACCCTAACTCTAATGATGCTACAAAACTGTTAGGTGGATAAATAAACTTCATTTAAGTTGGAGTGACTTGCCTTAAGACAACCATCTGTGCTCTTGCTGCAAAGGGAGGCAAAAATGAACTTACTTGGCAATCAGCTGGAGTAGCTACCTAGATGAAGCTGATAGCTACCGGTAGGCTCTCTACAGAGGTGAGCAAGGAATCGTGACACTTTCTAGGGGAAGAAACAATACACCTGTCCCTCTGATAACCTTTTGCACCCACTGAGTTTACCAAGCTCAAGATAAACATCAGAAATCTTCAGTCTGTTGAATAAATCAAGCTATTGCTTCCAACACATTTCCATTAGGGGTGCACCAAACTCCATATACTGCAACATAGAGGGGTGAAAAGTTCAACTTAGTTCAATGATTATTTTCATTTCATTAATAGCAACACAGTCACGTGAGCATATACAGAGTGATAGTTATTTTTACTACAGAAGCTGGAATTGGTGAAGGATAATGCAGAATAGCGAAGTGAGTTGTCTGTAGGAGGCAAATGATTTGGGTAACCATTGTGGCTCAATTCATATCATTCAAAAACACACAGACAAAAAAGCCCAAAATCACTTTTAAAGAAGCCAGTATTCTGCACAAACTCATATTCTGTGAGGGCTTCATTAAGACCTCTTTATATAGATGATGATGAAAGTGAGTCCTTTAGATATTAAATAGTTTACCCAAAGTTGCCTTAGGTAGTAATAACTGGAAAAAACAAAGATTGAAAGCCCAAAAGTCTATGTGCCTGGCACAGTGAAAGTGCTATAAGAAATATTAGCTATTAAGTTTTCTAATATGCATATACTCCTAACTTTTATATACTTCCAATATTTTCTTCAATGCCAGTCCATGAGAACATGGCATACACAGGAAGGAACATCAGAGTCCAAAGATTGGGTTTTCTAAATATTCCTTAATTCTCCTACAACTCAGGAATAGGCAAGTTATTATTTTAAAATTCACTGTTTTTGTATTTGACTTAGAAAGGTTTTGTGCTTTAATCATAGGAATTAGTTCATTGATCTTTTCCTTTCCAGGCACAAACTACTGAAACAAGAATTTAAAACTCTACATCAAACAAAATGACAAGCATATAGGAATTGGTTCAAGTTACCACACATAGTCTATGACTGATTTCAAGGCATATCTAGTGTTTCAAGATTAAAATGAAAATGTCCTTTTCCCTTCCCTCTTTCCTTACTTTTTGACTTTTCTTCCTTTCCCTCTTTTCTTTTCTTTCTTTCTTCATTTCTTCCTTTCCCTTTCTGTCTTTCCTTCATTCCCTTTCTATTATCTTTCTCACTTTTTTTCTGTGACAGAGATGCATAAACTACATTTCCATTTTAAGGTCCTGCTATAAAGTTTGCATAACAAACGATTGGCAGCCAGTACTCTTACACTCCATTAACAAGCTGTAACATATAGCTGCAGGTTGCTATAATCTCATTAATATTTTGGAAACTTGAATATTGAGTATTTCGGAGGGCTCATTCCCCATATGCCGGACCACTCCTGCCATGCTGGCTGATTCCTTTCTCTCCATTATTAGCAATTAGCCTCTACCTTCCAAAGTCAGATCCAAGTATCCAAGATACTAGCAAAGGAATCAACTATGTGTGCAAGTTAAGCATGCTTAACATCCCCCAAACAAACAAAGAGACAACATTTCTTAAAGTAATGAAGACAGATACGTCGGGGTTTTTTCTTAGTTACATTGTTGGTGGGGGTTTTTATTTCTTAAGAGATTTTTATAACTTTAAGTAGTCCTCTATATTCTCTCAACCCTCCCTCCTTGCCATTTGCTTTTCTTATTTGAGGAAGGTTTTGGCTCACCACACTTTGGAAACTTATTTGATTTCACGGAGGGCTGAAGGAAGCTTATTTTGGCAGCAAAGACATTTAAACTTGTTCTCCACGGTACATCTACGAAATAGGCGATGCCTGACAAAAACACCCAGGGATTTCCTTTACTTTGACCAATTCATTATTCTAACGGGCCTCCAGCCCTATTATTTGTTTTAGAGGTTTGTATAGCTTAAACCTGACCCAAGTAAGTGATCATTAATCCATGGATACTTTGCAATTATTGCCCTCTTCCGCAACGTACAGCCACAGACTTCGAAGTGCAAGAGGAGCTTATCGCCTCATCACCTCCAAAGTGATTGCGCTTTCCACACGCAGGAGTAAGACTTTGGCTCTCTCATCTTTCCAGCTGTAGCATAGCCAGGCCACAAAGACTGAGCGGGAGAAAGAAAGATAAAGAACATTCATTAGTCAAGTTTGGCTAGTTATAATGTAACTAATGGCTAGTTGTAAAAGCGAGGATGGTTTATTTGACGGAACTGGATGTGAACATTTTCTTAGTTGTCTTTGGCTCGACTCCTCAACAGAATCCATGCCCCCCGCTATTCAGCCTCCCGGCCTCTCCTTCTTCGGCTTGATTGCAGAGATGTGGCGGGCAAGAGGGAAGGAAGGGAATGAGTTAAAACCTGTGCATGCCCGGGAGAGGTGGGGGAGGAGAGGAGGGAAAGGAAGAAAAGAAAAGAACAGGAACCAAGAAGCGTGGGGGTGGTTTGCGGTAAAGTGAGTGTTTCTTAATTAGAGGAAAGCTGACAATAGAGGCGCTGGCAGAGGCTCCTGGCCACGGTGCGGAGTGTCTGGAGCGGAGCACGCGCTGTCAGCTGGTGAGCGCACTCTCCTTTCAGACAACTCCCCGGGGAGCTGCACTGCCACATTTAACACCATCATCACCCCTCCCCTTACTCATCATCCTCATCATCATCACCAACAACCCTTCCACACACACCCCCAACCAGCAACGCTCACTGCAACAAACCATTCCCGCCTCGCTGCAGCTTCCACCCCACCCCCATCCCCCTTGCCACCCCCCCACCTTCCCAGCAGGGGCCCCCACCGCCCCCAACACTCCCCAGCAACCAAGCAAGAAAAGAAACTCCGGAAAGTTAAAGCCAAAGAAATGCCAAGAGGAGGGATAGATGAAGGAGGAGGCGGGAGAACTCGGGCAAGTGCCACTCTCTCCTAGAGTTTATGCACCTGTAGCATTGATTGTGGACTCGAAGTTGTGCAGCGGTTAAGTACATAGAATCTCTCTCCACGTACTCCTCTGCACACTCGGAACAACTCACAGCCTCATAGACCCAACTCTAAAGACAAAATAACAATTTTTTCCATCCATTTCTAACAGCTAGAGGATATTTTCCCCGGTCAATCTCCCCCTCCCCCCCTAGAAACAACAAAGACACAAATTTCAATTCTTTGAAAGTACTTGGGATGTTTGGGAGAAGCAAAAAGTTACTAAAACAGTTCATTTGTGTGGGGAGGGCAAGGGAGGGTGTCTCCGCACCTTTTCATCTTTCTTTAGGCATCCACAAAGTAAAAGCTAGAAAGATAAGATTAAATGAGATTCCCCCACCAATCGGTCCATACTCTCACGTTAGACCCTATACATTGATATAGTCTGCTTTTGCTCATAATCATTGGCTCCAGAGCCAATTTAGAGTAGATGAGAAAAATTGATTTTATTTCATTGTCTTTATCATAAGATCATAGGGTTTAGATCCAGGATGGACAGGACAGGAGGCCCAGAGAGAAGAAATGATTTGTTTAAGTTCTCTCAGCCCCCCCCCCTCCCCACCACCACCACACACACACATTTAGTGGCAGAACAAAGACCAGAAGGGACTTTGTTCTTCAGACTTCTCAATTCCAAAGGATCCTTCAACTGAAATGCCACTTCTTCCAGGAAACAGAGCGGTGATTTCACAGGTATAAGGAATCCAAACTCCTTTTACCAATATAGGTTTGTTCCTGATCTGCAATTTAGTCTTAAAAAGTTGAAGGGCAGAAGCACTGAAAGATAAAATAAACGTGCCAGGTTGACAAAACGCAAAGTGCCTTAAACTGTAAACTTCCTTACTCAAGGTGTGTCATTAGGGAATACTGGTCACACTTGTAGCCTCAATTATCTCCCCTATATTTCCCCCATTTCCTTGGAGTGTGCTTTCTTCTTCTCTCCCTTCCTCCAAGAAAGAGCAGAGTCTATGTTTTATCTAAACTTTGTATATCACCCAACATCCAGCATCATCTTTGGAAATGAGGAATTTGCTTTTTTTTTTTCATCTAGGGTTTTCAAATCCCAATTAGAAAAGAAATTCCTCTGAAGGGTTGAAAAAATTCTTCCTAGTGGCTGGAGGTTTGGGTGGCAAGTGGCTTGGGTCCCACCTTGTTGCTGTCTGTGCTGGAGGGGAAAGGAAATTAATCTGATGCGTGTGTAGCCTTGAGGATCAGTTCAATGAAAGCATACATTTTTTATTCCCTTGGTCATCTGAGCAGCTGGCATTATTCCCTTAAACGTTTCTCTGAACTAAACGTTTACTAGTGTTCTTCAGGGTTCTGTGTACGAACTCAAAATTTTTCCCTTTCCTAAAAGTTGAGAGATTTAGGTAAATATAATTTAAATGCTTTCTCTCCATTTTACAAGGTCTACCTTACATAATGGTATTTTAAAATAGCAAAATACAATGTATTTTCCTTGTGCAAGAAAGCTTTCAAAATATGTGTCAAAGCTGAGTGGGGGAAGGGAACTGATCATAGGGAAAGAATGAAAGCTGGATAACAGCCATGGGAGGGAAGAAGGGCAGAAAGGAGAAAATGAACACGAAAGAAAGAAGGGAAGGATACGCATCTTGAGGGAGGAGAATGTGAAGGGAGGCCAGGGATAAAGCATAAAGGTAAGGGGCGTAGTTGCAAGGGTGAGAGAGTGTGGATCAATGAAGTGCAGCGTTAGGCTTTTGATATCTAGCGCTCTCTCACGTGGGCAAAATTGCCAAACTGATCAGCTCTGCTGCGTTTGAGAAATAAAAAAACCCAGGATGATCTCCTTGGGTGGCATCACAGCTTTGGCCATTCTCTCCTTGCCCAGCCCCGGAGCAGGGCGCCCATATAGAGAAGGAATATTTGAAATGTTTGGGGTGGGGGCAGTGGAAGAATTCATCCCTAAACTCTGCAGAGTCACATCACTAGCTAAGCTATAGCACTAACGAAGACAAGCTCTTACACTTGAGCATCAGCGGGTTTTAGCAGTTAAGCATCGGCTTAACCAGGATGAGGCCAGCAAGGCCCTTGTCTTTGTATGCGAAAGGTTGGGGGTGGGGGTGGGGGGAATATATATAAATATATATATATATATATATATATTATATATACACAACTGCGAACACGAGCAAGCAGCTCCCTTAAGATAGAGATAGCACAACTGGTTAATGTTGATGCTGTCTGCGCGATATTTGGGGTTAAACACGTGATCAAATTTAATTTCGGATATTTTCCCCGTGTCCTTCAGTTTTCAAGAAGCTCAGATATGGGGTTTTTCTATTCCTCTCTTCTGGGAGAAAAATTAAGTTCATCAGCCTGTGTGGGTTTCTTGGCCCATTGATTATACTTTCCATCATTATTCTAGGTCTTGTTAAAGGGAAAAAGTTAATTGTGAGAAATGGAAACCCTATTCCTTCCCTCAGCCTCAAACTGCTTTGACAAACTGTTAAAAACAACAACAACAACAACAAACAAACAAACCTCAAAACTTTTTTAAGAGAACTTCTTTTTTAGCCAGTAATAATGGGGTGTGTATGGTGAGGGAGAAGGGACTTGGAAGTGACTGCAGTTTAGTCCCCTCATTACCAATGAGCTACAAGAGGCTGAGATGTGAAATAACTTGCCCAAGGTCATCTACGTGTTAAGTTAGGATTCTAAAACCGATTCTCAGGATCAGAATAGAGACAGAGCTCTTTCCTCCACACAACAGTACACCTCGACAGCCATGGCTGCCCACTTTTCTTCTGTCACTCCAAACCTTCACCTCCTGCCCTGTTTCCTGGAATGGGTCCCACCTTTGATGCTCCTCTTTCCCAACCTAAACTTTATTTGTCTCTCGTTTCAAAAGGACTAATGCGGGCACCCCCCCCCCCCGCACCTCCAAGATCAGCCTTCTCTTTGCCCGCACTAACCACTACCACCTCCAATCCAAGAAAAGAGCTAGAGGCAAAGAGACAGAGATAGAGCCAGAGACAGACAGTCAGACATAGAAACAGAGATAGAGGCAATGAGACAGGCAGAAAGAAGCAGAGGACTTGGAAACTGTGATAAGCTTAATAATAAACAGTCAACTTCAAAACGTCCTTGGTTTGGTGGAAGGGAGATATTAATGTAATCTGATACTTATATTGGAGTTCTTTCCCCGAAGGAAGATCCCCAAAGATGAGGGCAATTCCTCAGCGATTGGAGGGAAGATAACCCGGGTTTCCTTGGTCAAGTTCCCTCCCCACCCTCTCTTACCCCGCAAGCTGATCAAACTAAATATAGTCTTATTTGGAACTCTGATTTGGTCTCCAGGTTTCCTGACAAAGATCACTTTGATAGCTTCCTCCAGGTGTATGTGTAACTGGCTACCAGTTGGGCAAGGAGGAAACGCCAGAAGCTGCTGTGCCACCCAATGAGATCTCTTCGAGCTTATTTTTCTTCCACTCACCAGAACTGGGAGCAAAAAGGCAAAAGCTGAACGCTGCACTCATACACCCTCATCTACTACCCTCAAAATTACAGTTTCCATTTATCATTTGTTTCTCTTCTTATGTTCTCTCCTCAGATTTCTCATCTCCGTCTTGTTCATTTTTCCTTTTCTAAACTATACTTCCTTCTTCCAATGGCTGTTAGCCTCCATTGCCTTCTTTTTTCAATACTGCCTTCTCTTTTATACTTCCTCGTTTCAGTCTCAGTTCTCGTTTCCCTTTCTCTGTAGCCTGCCTGCCTTTTCTCTCCCGTTCCATCTCTTCCCTCCTCTTTTTATCCATATCTCCTAACTAACCCTTCTCCCTCTCCAGTGCTGTTCTTTGGTTTTTCCTCTTTGTCAGTCCACTCTCCCACATCCTCCCGTAAGCATTAACTATTCTGACTATCTTTCTCCTTTATCTTTTTTGGACTCTTTTAGAAGCAAGACTGAAAGATACCAGCCGCACTTAGACTGTAAGTCTTTGCCCTCTCTTCCTAATTAGTCCGGGATGTGGACGATTACAATAAAAGTCTTCCGACCGAGCAACTGAGAAGTCTGTAGCACTTTCTGCCCCTCTCAGGGAAACCTGACTGGATCTCTTAATTCTAAGGGCTCACTCTTCTGGTCTGGATGCTTCCGAGGAGGGGCGGAGGAGAGAAGAACAGGATCTTGGAATGGATCTTGTGTGAATGTGTTTTCAACTCCTCCCCGCCCTCCAACCCCCGCCTTCCTCCGTCCCCTCCCTCCCCCAGCTCACAATCCCCGCGTTGGCAAATGTGCCTAGCAGTGTTTCGATGGTTGTATTGTATATTTTTTCCTCCTAATCTCAGGCAATCTACTCTGGATCATTGATGCAGGGCAGCATCAGCCCATCTGTTGGATCAACATTCAGAGGTCTCTATTTCTTTTGCAGACAGAATTCTTCCCTGAGGAGCTGAGCTATAGTGACCTCCGTTTTATACATCCTTCTCTGAGCTCATCACACATTCCCTTCTTAAAAAGGAAGGGCAGGCAGAGCTTAATGACGAGAATTACAGATAAAATTACACATATACTTTCATCACAGATATCAAGAATCTAATGACGAAATTCTACTCTTTGGATAATTTGAATGCAGAAATCAACTGTACCTTCTTGTTGATTTTTGCTTATGATGTCCCATACTTAAATGTAGTAAAACACAGAAAATTAGCCAGTTGTTCTCAATTGTCCACCGAAGATGGATAAGATTGCCCTGGCTTGCTTCGGACATTCTTGAAAATTGGCCTTCTAAGATCTTTAAGAAGAGTGAAAGAAAATTAGATCATTCTGAACTGTTCCCTGTTATTTATTGAAGCAATGAAACCTTTCAAGGCATCCTCCTCCATTTTTTCTCTACCAGAAGAGCTTACATGCAACTGATATTTCAGTTATTGTAGAGAACGCTTCAAGATATTTGATTTCTTAATTTCCAGGTGCAAGTAACTGAAATAAATCAATCATTCAGTAAAATTCTTATAAACCACAAGGACATATGATAAAATCCAAAGAATGACTTTGCACCCGAACAATTTGTACTACTTAGTGTCTCTGCAGATCTAAAGGCATTCATCATAACAGCTGGCAAACAGAGGGTTAATCATCTACTGAAAATGATGTTTCATATCTTTTCAGTCTTGTTTATTCATAGGACAGTAAAGAGCTGTGTGGGGAAAGGGAGTTTTTTTTTTTTTTTCAATGGGTGGATGGCCTTTTTTGAACATTTACTACAGTGATATCAAACTCCCAATAGAAATTTGAGATGGTAAACCACACATAAGGATCCCTGTTGGCCCCCTATTGACTTAGAAAACCACATATTAATATTATCTGTGTTTTATGGTGTTTTTGTTTATTTTGTTAAATGCTTCCCGATTCCCCATTTAATCTAGTTCAGGCTTACTTGGGAATGTTGAAGGTTTAGTGTGTGACACCTTTGGCTTACTATATGAGGTTTGTCATGTAAAGTTTCCCTTAAAAGAAACCTTTCTTCCTGGTTCTCCATCAACTCCACTACTGTAGGCAGGATAAATTTTAACCTCAGCCCTTTTGGATCATAAAGATGTCACCCATTTTTTAAATGGTTCTCCAGGAAATGGAAGATTTAAGTCCCAAATATGAGACCAAAGAAAATGTGCCAGCTCCAATTGAGAAGATATATCAACAAGGGCCATGAATAAGAAAAATCTTTTAAAACAAAGAAAATCCATAATTTCAGCTGGCTGAACTTTATGGCCTTAATGGGCTTCCCTGAAATTCCAGTCTTATTTAAAAAGAGGGGAAAATTCCTGAAGATACTGCTAATATCTTAATTTTTTAAAACTTCAGAAAAACCTCCCTTTATTTTTCAGAAGGCATTAAGAAGAGTCATTTGTTGGTATGACTGTTCAGAAATGATTAATTGAAATATATTGCTATACAGAAGATAGTTATACTTTTTCTTTATTCTTATTATTATATGTCTCTCTGGCATTATGTTTTCCTGTTCCAGAATAGCTTAAATGCTTGAAAGAGTTTCTGTCACCAACTAGTTATTAACAAAAACGTTATTCATTGCCATCCTGGCCATAGGCAGCATGTGAAGCTACCAACAGTTCAACCCTGTGATTATTAACTCCCTTCCCACCAGTATCTTATGCAGGTCTATTATCTACTGTCAATATTTTTATAGCTCATGAGGAGTTCTGCTTACTTCCTTCTAGAGGGGAGGTAATAGAGTTTTTTAAAGGGTGGATAAATATGTACACTACAAATATGCTTGATTGAGGAGGTAAAATGGGAGGGAAAGGGGGAGCCTAGCATCTGCTGTCTCACATGTCTATTGTGTAGTTAATAATTCCTTCAGAATACTTTTACAGGGTGTAGACTTGCAGATACAAGATTTTCCAAGAAGTCCAGAACTTAGAAATGTCCAAGTTCTATTCTATTGATTCCAAGAGTTGAGGTAAGCTTCCTTCCCACTATTCCTCATGACAAATAATCTTGGTTTCCTGATGTCAGACAAAATTCTCTCCCTTATGTCGTTTTAGTGAACAAGAAGAGAATATGTTTTGGGCATCATCCTTACCTACTTCACAAAATTACTACATAGATTTATTGGTTATGTCTTTGGAGAATACACAGTCAGTATTATCAAGAGACATTTCCTGAATAAACATAAGCATTAAAATTTTATACAGATTAAAGGATTGAGTCAAATTACCCAAATACCCTAATGTGCCTCTTATAGCCTTGATGTGGAAGTTCTCTCTAGTAACTAAAACTGCATATCCTCCATTCCTGCCCATCTTGTTTGACACTTATCCATACCTACCATAAATTTTTCACAAGGGGTTCCACCCATAGTATTTTGAAACATTTTTGCTATTGATGAACTGTTCAAGGACACCAGTGGAGCACTCAAGGTCTGATAATTATTCATTAGTATTGCCAAATAACCAGCTTGTTTTTCTCTTCAATTACATATTTGCTTAAATTAAATTTGTATTGGTAACTTGCTATTAAATTACTTACATTTTCTACTGTAGCCCTCTCTCCCTACCAGAAAACCATTTCTCAATATAAAGGATAAAAAAATACTTAGCAAAATTAACCAATGTTAACCAACATATTAGAATATCTAATATCATTTTACCATCCTAATAAGATATGTTAGCAACCATCTATTAAGCCATCCAGAAACAGCTATGTGGTGCCATGGATGGAGTGTTGGGCCTGGAGTAAGACTTCAGACATATTAGCTGTGTGATCCTTGGGCAAGTCACTTAACCTCTGTTGCCTCGATTTCCTCAAATATGAAATAGGGGGAAGAATAATATCAACCTTCTAGCATTTTATAAGAATAAAATGAATTTATACCAAATACTAGGTGCTTAGTAAATGTTTGTTTTTCTCCCTCCCTGTCTTCCTTCCTTCCTTCCTTCTTTCCTTCCTTCTGTGGAAGAGGCATGGAGGAAGAGAGAATTTCAAGCATGCAAGAAACAAAGCTGGGGACTTGATCTGTCAATCAAGGTGAAGATTCCAAAACAGAATGTTCCCAGGAAAGGCATTTGGGAGCCTGGCCAGAGGAGATGAACTGAAAAAAATTCTTCTCTGGGGTTACTGACCAAGGGAAAACTTTTTCTCTGGGGGTTACTGACCAAGGGAGAAACTTCTTCTCTGGGTTTTTTTTTCTGACCAAGGGAGTGACCTGGGTGGCTCTGACAGAGTGGTGGAGAAGAAGCTGGGATTTCTAGCTTTGAACTATTTCTCTTCATTTTGGAGAGAGACTTCCTTGGCTTCTGGATGAAGGGGGAAGAAGCTGAGAACTGATCCCTGTTAGCTTCTGTACCAGGCTGAAGGACTCTTGGGGGGCTTCTTGAGTTAGGCTGAGAAGAAATTAACTTTTGATGGTGGTTTTGTGTAATTGGAAGAAGAAAGAAGATTTTTTTTAAACCCTTACCTTCCATCTTGGAGTCAATACTGTGTATTGGCTCTAAGGCAGAAGAGTGGTAAGGGCTAGGCAATGGGGGTCAAGTGACTTGCCCAGGGTCACACAGCTAGGAAGTGTCTGAGGTCAGATTTGAACCTAGGACCTCCCGTCTCTAGTCTTGGCTCTCAATACACTGAGCTACCCAGCTGCCCCCAAGAAAGAAGATTTAACAGTTGTCCTCCATCTCTCTGACTGTCCCTGAGTCACAGTTATGACAAGACTGACATTTTCCAAATTCCTCCCAATCCTCCTTATAGATTAGGGACAAACCTCATCCCTCTCACCTCAATCCCCATCCTGTTGTTCCCAATAAACCCCTTTACTTGAGAAAGGAAGAGTGAAGAATATTTCTATGAAATCTCATAGTTCCCCTGAGTTACTTAGAAGGTGGCTGACTAAGACCAAGGGAGGGGAAAGGGAGGCAGAAGGGAATGGGTGGAAACTGGGAGGTGAAGGGTGGTATCAAGGTAGGAGGAGATTAGGAAAAATATTGATCTATTAGCCATCAGTAGTGATCAATAGGCTACCCCAGAGTAACCCTTCTAGCAGCATCTCTCTCTATCTCTCAAGACATCTCTATCTCCATTTCAAATAGGCTTCCTGAGGTTCCCCTAGCATCTCTCTAGTCAAGCAAGAGTGTTCCCTCTAATAGTGTTTCTTTAGTCACAAGCCAGAGTATACCAGTTATTGCAATCAGAAATAGTTCCACAGATTATCTCTTTAATACACTTCCTTTTCCGCTAACACCACCAATCACTGGGAAAACAAATGAAAGCAAAACAAATGCACAAAGAAATACAGTTTCTGCCCCCAAGGATCTTTTAACTGATGAGGGAAGACAATTCATAAAAAGAATTGGCAGAGATGGAAAGGAATGAAGACATGGCTGACCCTGAAGGCTAACCCTTAAAATGGAAGTTTCTGAAAGGAACCAATGAATCAGAGGTGCAGTGTATTTCCATTGTGAAATCGAGTGAATTTCCAGGGTGAGAAGGCTTCTCTAGCAGGATAGAAAAAATGGAAAGTCCTAAGTAGCTTGGAGAGAAATAAAAACATGTCTGACCTGGTCTCTTTCTTTAAAATTAATGTTGCTGGAGGAACTAGCCCATTGGGGGAAGACACCACAGGAGCTGAGCATACTGTATGTGAGAAGTCCAGAGGAAGAGTTTCAAACCCATGATTTTCCATTGAAACAGATATGGGAAAGAATATCTATATTTTCTTTCAAAACAAATTTAGTTATCATCATTTCATAACATTGTATTTTATATTGTTTTATCATTGCTCTTTACATTTATATTGCTGTTGTCAGTACGTATATAATTTTCTTTATTCACTTTCTATATCTTCAGATATATCTTTGCATACTTCCCTGTATTCATCATATTTATCATCTCTTATAAAAGTGTTTCTTTTTTTAGTGTACCACAATTTGTTAAACCATTTCTCAGTCTAGTTCTCTTTTAATATAAAAAAGTGCTGCTCTAAAAATATTTGTGTATATGGAACCTTTCTATCGTTGACTCCTTTGGCCTATAAGCCTAGTAATTGGTTCTCTAGGTCAAAGGGTATGAATATTTCAATCATAGTCTCAAAATAAATACAAATAGCTTTCAATAATGGTTGAACCAGAGTCCAGAGGAAGGAGGAGTGAAGATGGCTGCATAGAGGCAACGAGATTTCAGACCTCTGAAAACCCTTCCTTACCAATTACAAACTAAATGCTCCTGGGGACTGAAAATCAAACCTAACAACAAGACAGAGCCAAGGAACCCTCCTGCTGGACCCAATGTAAAAGACTGCTGGACATTAACCCAATAAAAGCCTCCAGAGGGCAGGGGAGCTCAAGATCCAACACCCCTCCCCTACAAACTGCACTGAGGAATTTGCTGACAAAGCTCCAAGAGGGAAGACTGACAGAAAAGCCCTCCATCCCCCCCAAAAAAACAAGAGGAACAAGAGCACAGACAACTGCACAGAGTAAAGAAGGGGGGTAAAAATGAGCAAACAACAGAAAAAGAAAAGAGAAATTACAATTGACAGCTTCAATACAGGCAATGAACAAAGAGCAAACAGAACAGAGAAGGAGGAGGGAATACCAAGCAATAAAACAGAAAACCCAGTGAACTGGATTTAGGCTTTGGAAGAACTCAAAATACAATTCAAAACACAATTAAGAGAGGCTGAAGACAACTGGGAAAAGAACTTAAAAAGCAAGATAAGTCATCTGGAAACAGAAAACATTGTCTTAAAAGCCAAAATCAATAAGCTTGAAAATGAGGCAAAGGAGATGAAAGATCAGAAGGAGAAGGATGACCTAAAAGCCAGGGATGAAATCCAGTCTTTAAAATCCAGAATACAACAACTAGTAGCAACCGATTTCACAAGGCAGCAGGAAACTATAAAACAAAATCAAAAGAATGAACAAATTGAGGAAAATATGAAGCACCTCATTCACAAAACAGAAGATTTAGAAAATTGTTTCAGGAGAGACAACTTAAGAATCATTAGTCTACCAGAAGACCATGACAAAAGAAAAAGCCAGGACATCATCTTACAGGAAATTATCCAAGAAAACTGAGCTGGTATTCTAGAACAAAAGGGAAAAATGGAGATTGAAAGAATCCACAGATGACCTCCTGTACTTAATCCCCAACTGATAACACCCAGGAATTTTATAGCCAAATTCAAGGACTATCAGACCAAAGAAAAAATATTACAAGCTGCCAAGAAGAACTTATTCAGATACTATGGAACCACAGTGAGGATAACACAGGATCTGGCTGCATCTAAAATGAAGGACTGAAAGGCATGGAATATGATATTCCAGAAAACAAGGGAACTAGGTCTACAGACAAGAATCAACAAAACTGACTATATTCTTACAGGGGAAAGTATGGTCATTTAACAAAAGTAGAAGAATTCCAAGCATTTATAAATAAAAGACCAAACCTGAAAAAGAAAATCTGATGCCCAAACACAGAACTCAAGAGAATCATCAAAAGGTAATTTAAAAAGAGAAAAAAAAGAAAAGCAAAACAAAAACATCTTTTTTTAAGAGACCCAATAAGTTAAAATGATATATATCCCTATAAGAAAAGAGGTCATTTGTAACTCTTAAACACTGTTATCATCCCTTGTGCAGATAGAAGAATTACACTTACAGGGAACAGTGACAAATTGTATAGGATGAAATGCCAAGACATAACTATGTATATGGATATATGTATGCATAAATACATATATGTGTGTGTATACAACTAGAGCTAAAAAAAAGAGGTTAATACTAAAAAAAATGGGAAAAGAAACAAAAGGGGGTAAATTTATATGTCCCAAAGAAGCTCATGTCAGGAGGGGGGAGAACATGAATACACTGGAAGGGTAAAGAGGTTGGAGATAGGAAATAATCAGTTCTTACATGCATTGAAATTGACTCAGAGGGAAGAACAATCCAATCCATTGGGATAGAGAATTGATTTGTGCCCTATATGGATGTAGAAGGATAACAAATGGCCTGGTGGGGAGGGAAACAGTACAAGGGAGGGAGGGGATGGTTGGGTAGTTTAAAAAGACTGAAAAGAAAATAAGGGGGGAATAAGAAGAGAGGGGGATAGAAAGGGAAATAAAATAATGGTGGGAATTAGCGGCACTGATTAAAAACAAAACATTGGTGTAGAAGGTGTAGAAGAAAAGGCAGAACTAGGAGTAGGAATCAAAATGCTGGGAAATACACAGCTAGTAATCATAACTCTGAATGTGAATGGAAAGAACTCACCCATAAAAAGCAAGAGAATAGCAGAGTGGATTAGAATTCAAAACCTTACCATATGCTGTCTACAAGAAACACACATGAGAATGGTAGATATCCATAGGGTAAAAGTAAGAGGACTGAGCCAAATCTATTGGGTATCAACTGATAGAAAGAAGGCAGGAGTCGCAATCATGATATCTGACAAAGCCAAAGTAAAAAAAGATCTAGTTAAAAGAGATAGGGAAGGTATTTACATCCTGATAAAAGGCAGGATAGACAATGAGGAAATATCTGTACTCAACATGTATGCACCAAATGGCATAGCATCCAAATTACTAAAGGAGAAACTATTGGATCTGAAGGACGAAGAGGATAGAAAAACTATACTAGTGGGAGATCTGAACCTTCCTCTATCAGAACTAAATAAATCAAACCAAAAAATAAATAAGAAAGAGGTAAGAGAAGTGAATGAAATCTTAGAAAAATTAGAGTTAGTAGATATGTGGAGAAAAATAAATAGGGACAAAAAGGAATACACCTTCTTTTCAGGAGCACATGGTACATTCACAAAAATTGACCATATATTAGGGCATAAAAACATTGAAAAGAAGTGCAAAAGAGCAGGAATAATAAATGCAACCTTCTCATACTACAATGCAATGAAAATAATAATTAGTAAGGGTACATGGAGAGGCAAATAAAAAATTAACTGGAAATTAAACAATAAGATTCTCAAAATTGGTTAAAGAACAAATCATAGAAACAACTGATAATTTCATTGAAGAAAATGACAATGATAAGACATCCTTTCAAAACCTATGGGATGCAGACAAAGCAGTACTCAGGGGGAAATTTATATCCTTGAGTTCATATATTTACAAACTAGAGAGGGCAGAGGTCAATGAATTGGTCATGCAAATTAAAAAACTAGAAAGTGAACAAATTAAAAATCCTCAGATAAAGACTAAATTAGAGATCCTAAAAATCAAAGGAGAAATGAATAAAATCAAAAGTAAAAGAATTATTGCTTTAATAAATAAGACTAGAAGCTGGTACTTTGGAAAAACAAATAAAATAGACAAAATACTGGTCAATCTAATTTTAAAAAGGAAAGAAGAAAACCAAATTGACAGTATCCAAAATGAAAAGGTAGACCTCACCTCTAATGAAGAGGAAATTAAGACAATCATTAAAAACTATTGTTCCCAGTTATATGGAAACAAATATGGCAATCTAGGTGATATGGATGAATATTTACAAAAATATAAATTTCCTAGACTAACAGAGGAAGAAATAGATTATCTATACAACCCCATATCAGAAAAAGAAATTGAACAAGCCATCAAAGAATTCCCTAAGAAAAAATCCCCAGGTCTAGATGGATTCACAAATGAATTCTATCAAACATTCAAAGAACAACTAATCCCAATATTATACAAACTATTTGACAGAATAAGCAAAGAAAGAGTTCTACCAAATTCCTTTTATGACACAAATATGGTACTGATTCCAAAGCCAGACAGGCCAAAAACAGAGAAAGAAAACTATAGACTAATCTCCTTAATGAATATAGATGCAAAAATCTTAAATAGGATACTAGCAAAAAGACACCAGCAAGTGATCACAAGCATTATTCACTATGACCAGGTAGGATGTGGAAAAGTTGGGACATTAATGCATTGCTGGTGGAGTGGTGAATTGATCTAACCATTATGGAGGGCAATTTGGAACTATGCCCAAAGGGCACTAAAAGACTATTTGTCTTTTGATCCAGCCATAGCACTGCTGGGTTTGTACCCCAAAGAGTTAATAAGGAAAAAGACTTGTACAAGAATATTCACAGCTGCGCTCTTTGTGGTGGCAAAAAATTGGAAAATGAGGGGATGCCCTTCAATTGGGGAATGGTTGAACAAATTGTAATATATGTTGGTGATGGAATACTATTGTGCTCAATGGAATAATAAAGTGGAGGAATTCCATGGGAACTGGAAAAACCTCCAGGAGTTGATGAAGAGTGAAAGGAGCAGAACCAGGGAAACATTGTACACAGAGACTGATACACTGTGGTACAATCGAATGTAATGGACTTCTCCATTAGTGGCAATGCAGTGATCCTGAATAACCTGGAGGAATCTATGAGAAAGAACACTATCCACATCCAGAGGAAAAACTGTGGATAGAGGGCCAGGCCTGAAGTTCAGAAGCCCTGAGTTAAAATTTGAACTCAGATACTTCCTAACTGTGTGAACTTGGGTTATTGGGCAAGTCACTTAACCCCAAATATGTAGCCCTTACCACTCTTCTGCTTTAGAATATATACTTAGTGATTCTAAGATAGAAGGTAAGGGTTAAAAAAAAATTACCTCCTACCCCTAACTAGGAAGGGTATGCATTTCTCTTCTAATTTTTTTATTTGATAATTTCTGATATTCAGATTGAATAACCATTTTGAACTTATGGCATAAAAATGTTGGTTTAATCTTCATTTCTGCCTTAAAGTTTTCCCAAAAGTTTACATCAAGTAAGAATTTTTTCCTAGGTAATTTATGTTGTCTGATTTATAGAACATTGTGTTTAAATCTTGCATTTCTTTGCTAATATAATTTTACTCTGGATCTTTGTAGTATCTTATTTTGTGTTGCAAAAAAAAAACTCATTAGTATCATTCCATCTTACTCTGGAGGAGAGTCAAATTGAATTCTTTGCCAACAGCAGTGTTCCATGTAACACAAACATATAGCAGCATGGTTAGAATATTGGGACTGGTCAAATTGTACACTTTTAGCATGATTGTCGAAGTCCAATGGCAAGATAAAATTCAAAATGACTGATGATGGCCCGAGATTCAGTGGATCACCTTGGCATCTTTGACATCTGACCAAGCTCTAAGCCCGGCACAGTGCCTTTGTTAGCCACCTTCATGACCATTTGGGGACAAATTACTCTCATCTGCCCTTTCTGAAAAGGGAAATCTTCACATACTTAGGGTAGACTTTCACCTAACTAATCGACAGGTTAAAGCCCATCAGTTACCCTCAACATGGGTTAGCCCATCTGCCAAAATGGTTTTACATAGGTGTAGCCACTGGCATGCTACAGCTTCTTGGAGCCCTGAAAAGGACTCAGTAAGTCCTTGAAGCAGAGATGCTAGTCCTCCCAGAACATATCATTTGCCCATTAAAAATAGTTTCCTGTATTTGAAATTCTGGGATGAATTTGATTAGTTTTAGATGGTTGGGTATTTTTTGGGGGAGAGTATTTTTCTTGCCTTGACCAATCAATACCTGTTATTTCACCCATATAGGGAATTTTGTTGTAGAAATTCATACAACCATTGCAGACCAGCAGCTCCATTGTAAATTACAGTTTTAAAAGGGTGTTTGGAGCAATGAGATCTTAAATGAATTGATTTGCCATGGTCACCTGGCTAGTAAGTGCCAGAGACAGAATTTAAATCCTTGACTTTCTTGACAACTTTTGTTTTCCCATAATTTTAATTTTCACCTTTATCCTTCCTCCTCTTCAGTCTAAGGGTTATTCTATGTAAGACAGAACTCTAAGACAAATACAAGAGGAGTATGATTTTATCCTATTTCTTTTTGGGGATAAAACTTATTCTTTTTGACTTTTCAACATTTATTTTTCATTGCTCTGTGATTACTTTTTCCATTTGTATTATTGTAATCATTGTCTATATTATTTTCTTGCCTCTGCTTACTTCACTCTGCATTAGTTCATATAGTTTCATGCTTTTTTATGTACATCATAGTCATCATTTCTTTGAGCACAGTGATATTCTATTGCATTTATGTACTACAATTTGTTTCTCTATTCCCCACTCCATGGCCATCCATTTTGTTCATAGTTCTTTACTACATTAAAAATTGCTGCTGTAAATACTTTGGTATATATGGGGCTTTTTTCCATCAATGACTTCCTTGAAGTCCACTGTCTATCAGTGGAATCTCTGGTTTAAACAGTACTAACATTTTGAGTCACTATTTGAATAATTTTGAATTCCTTCCCAAATTGGTTGTACTGATTCACAACTCCACAAATTAAAGTGTCTTTCTTTCCAACACCTTTTCATCATTGATTTTTCTTGTCTTTTTCATGTTTGCCAATTTGGTGGGGTGTATGGGGTGCTCAGGGAGGAGTAGTATCTCTGGTATGGAGGGCTTGTCGTGCCCTCCTAGGGCAGCTCTCCAACCTCTGACCCTCACCTGACACCCAGCTCTCACTTGTGGCTCCTAGTAGCTGCTAGCATGTGGCAGCGGCCACACCCCGGGCAATGGCTTCGACAGGCCGGCTAAACCTTGTGAGGGTAGCCATTGGGTCATAGACCCCCGGTGAACTAGGGCTTTGCTCACCCAGCATGTGAAGACTGCTTCAGCCAAATAGACCGAAGAAACCAATAAGAAGGTTCAACAGCTGAGATGGCAACGCAGCAAAGCGCTGTGGAGTGCTTAGGGTGTGTTGGAGCACAAAAGACAACACAGCCATCCAATGCAGCTGAGGAAGTCTCCAGGTGTGACAATTTTTTGTGCCACTGGACCCAGGCTTCCAACGCCGAGAGAGTGGGACTGTCTCTGTGCATTGACTTTTCCACTTAAATCTCCTTCACGCACAAATGTTTTTGTGCACACTCATCTACATCACAGATGAAAGCACATAAAGACAATCATCATCTTCGGTTACCGAGAGACTACTACTACCAATTTGGTGGTGGTGATGTTAAACCGAAGGGTTTTTTTCCTCTTTTAATCTGCATTTCTTTTATTATCACTGATTTGAAATATTTTTTTCATATGAACCCACATTTTTCTGAAACTACAGCTTCTATCTTTAACACCAAACTGCCCCCTGTAGATATAAATTGGAAAGTATTTTTTTAATTTGAAAACTTGTAAATTGAGACCTCTTTTCAAGCCCTAAAGTTCAATAGTGTATACTTTGGCCCCCGCTGCTTGAAAGCTTTTTACATTACATTTAACCCCTTTCATAGGGATTCCCAGGACACTTTAAGGAGGTGTTGGAGATATCCTATCTCACTGCCATTACCTCCAACCCAAACTGATTTTGATCCCCCAATTTAAAGGGTCCCCTGTACCCCAGTTCCATTTAACCAATTAACAATTAAATTGGCTTTGTTATTGTTGTTCTGTCATTTCAGTCATATCCAACCAACCCTTTGTGACCCCATTTGCAGTATTCTCAACAAAGATACTAGCGTGGTTTGTCATTTCCTTCTCCAGTTCATTTTACAGCTGAGAAAAAGACAAGGCAAATAGGGTTAAGTGACTTGCCCAAGGTTGCGCAGCTAGTATCAGAGACCAGATGTGTGTACTCAGGTTTTTGTGACTCTAGGCTCAATATTCTATCCACTGCATCCCTTAGCTCCTGAACTTGGCTTTTAAAAAAACCCTTACCATCTACTTAGTATCACTTCTAAGTCAAAAGAGCAATTAGGGATAGGCAATTGAGATTAAGTGATTTTCCCAGGGTCACACAGCTGGGAAATATCTGAAACCAGATGTGAACCCAGGTCCTTCAGACTTAAGGCCTGGCTATCTTTCCACTGAGTCACCTAACTACTTCCCAAACTGGCTTTTACCAAAGAATAGGTATAACAAGAAGAAACATATAAACATCTTTCCACAATAACTTGGGGCCATAATCTCCCCACACACAACATAGACTACCTCATTCTTTGGTAGGAGTGGAAGATTAGGTTTGCAGTTTAGCTCAGTTTCTATATAATGACGTCCAACCAGGTTCCAAGTACAAAACCTCTTGGGTTCAGCCCTAGGTATCATGGCTTCTCAGGGCTTCCTTGTTAGCTGGCTACAACATCTTACTTGGAATCCTGCTCTGGCATCACTGTGCCTTGAGTCTGGGACTGGTGGGGATTCTGCCTCCTGAGCCTAAAACTGAAAAAAGCAAGTGAAATAGAATAAAACAAAACCCCAAGCCCATTTCTTGGGGGCCATGGAGTTGAAAAGTAGGAAGGAAAGAAAAGTAGTCCTTTCCCTTCCCCCACTTGTTCATTGTGCCTCTGTTGTGGGAGAATCAGCCTTTCTGGATGCAGCTGAAAAGAGAGACTGTCCCAGTATGGTACTTTTTAAAGATCCAGACTGTTCTGGCAACATTTCTAATCAAAAGTAGCTGGTAGGGGAATACAGAACATCTCTCAGAAGCTGATCCTGACTTCTCCTATGAGAGTGTCTTTATGTTGGAAGATCTATGTATGCTGAGATTATCTTAAGCCCTTTTACAAAAGAATAATCCCTCCTCTGAACTTTCCTAGTTCTGTACATGGTGCCACCATGTACCCATTTTGTCAAGTTCAAAGCCTTGATGCTATCTCTCATTTCTTCTCTTCCATGCCTAAAATCCAGAAACCTCTCAATTCCTGTTGATCCTGTCTGAGTCTCTCTTTTCGTCTCGTTTTCACTGGCATTGCCAATATGGTAGGACAGGATCTTACTATCTCTGCATCAGCCTGTTTTGCAAGTCTTTTAACTGGACTCTTTACTCCATTACTTCTCCTACAAATTCCCCCTTCATACCACAACCAGATTTGCCTTCCTAATGCACAGTTCTGATCAAGTTGTTATTGCCCACTCAAAACCTTTCAGTGGCTTTCTGTGCCTAGAAAATAAGGTTGCAACTCTAATACTCACAGTATCTCATAAAGGGGATCCAACTTAACCTTGCTATCATTATTTAACACTGTGTCCCTAAATGTTCTCTCTCTCTCTCTCTCTCTCTCTCTCTCTCTCTCTCTCTCTCTCTCTCTCTCTCTCTCTCTCTCTCTCTCTCTCTCTCTCTCTCTTCTCTCTCTCTCTCTCTCTCTCTCTCTCTCTCTCTCTCTCTCTCTCTCTCTCTCTCTCTCTCTCTCTCTCTCTCACTCTGTCTCTCCAATTGAGACTACCTTTTCTATTTTCATGCTTCACTTCTGCCTGGAATGGAATCACCATCCATTTTCAGCTGTTGAAATCTTTCCTAGGCTTAGCATCAAGGCTTATTCCAGATGCTTTCCTCTCATATTCAATACAATTGCCTCATGACTTGCAAATTCCTTGAGATCAGGGTTTGGAAAAAATTTATTTTCCATATAGCAAATGTTTTATACATGGTCATTAGAATTGAATGGGAAGGTATACGTATTTATCTAACTGAATCTTTCTGTTTCTCTGACCAGAAACAGAAACTTCTGAGGATAAGTCTATGCTAAAATTTTAATTTTGCCAATGTTTTTCTGTGACATATTTTAGAAATAATTTTGGTTATATTTCCTTGAAATTGCAGCAAGTAATAATTCTTCCTAAGAAGGAACTGAGTGTGGGTTTGGAGTCAAAGAACCTGGGGTCATATCCTGTCTGTATCACTTACTCTTTCTCCAAATTTGAGCAATTCACTTCACCAATCTGGATCTCAGTTTCTTATCAGAACAATGAAGGGGTTGGACCAAATGACCTCTAGTATCCCTTTCATCTCTAAAGCCATAGCTTTAGGATCTTATAACCATAAAATAAAAAATAAAATCTGCTGCAGATTTCCCCCTTTATTTTACTTGCATGTAGCCAGATGATGACAATCATTATTTACCTGTACTCTAATTGGCATATGTGCTAAGCTCACAGTGCAGTTCTTGCATTGAAAACTTACCTTATGAAAGGAAGGTGTAAAAAGAATAGAGCTAGAATAAGAATCTTTCATCAAAACTTGATCTCTAGAATGGCCAAATGTTGAAGGAATAGGGAAAATTTTAGTCAATTGTGATATATCCAGAAGTTTTTTGGCATTGAGTAGATAAAAAATTCTTGATAGGTAACTAAATTTTTCATTTTAAAATATTTTGTTATCTGTTAGTTCTAGATATAGAAGGTTGGGAAAGGAGTTGCCATCTTAGTTAATATTCCCCAGGTCCATTATAATTCTTCCTAATGTTTTTTACTTCTTGACATCTTTTGGAATTATGATTCTATTATTCAATATATTGAACCTCCCTATTAGGGTTGTATAATCTGAAAATCTGATAAATATGCTTCTATTCAAATAACTAAGAAAAATGTAGAACAAATAGAGATTTTTCAATCAGTGTCTCCACTGATTCAACCATATTCATTTAAGATTTAATATGCGTCTTTAGTAACTGTTCATGCCAAGGAGGTGGGGGCTGGGGCACCTGCAAAAACAGTTGCTAAATTGCATCTTCAAAAGAGTTGATTCCCAGGATGATGGCTTTAGAACCAGGCCTTGAATCAGTACTTATGATCTAAGAAGCACTGCTATTTCCAAGGCTTTGGGGCTCAGAGTCCAGGATATCTACATTGGGTTCTGAGGCTCCTTAGTGAATAAGATAGTGTTGATTTGACATGGTTGGCATGCAACACCTCTGCTTCTCCTTTAGGATGCCTTATTGCTTCTGCTTGGCTGGCTTGCCTGTCCTATCGGTTGGCAGATAGTTGGTATTGTTAGACCATTATTCATCACAATTAACCTCCTGGATGATGGCTTCAGGGTCTGGAATGGAAATAGAGTCATTGGATTGGGGGATAGAGGAGAGAAGAGTGGAACTTCTATTCCAAGGGTTTAGGGGACTTATTAGACTTATTAGAAAAGGATTTATTCTCTATTTTGGGTAGAGTACCAATATATGTTTAATAATCAAAGTTCATCATAATTACAGTGTGCCATTGTGCCAGGTTTGTAACGTTTTCCCAAAACCTCATTTCTTTTCTCTCACATGTCTTATGGCATATTTCCAAGAGAATTTGAATTCCCCTTCTCCCTCTGATTATTTTAAATTCCCCCATCATGCTTGTCTTCTTTAGTTCTACTATTTCCTCACATTAGTATAACTAAATTATCAATGCTATATCCTTTCTTTTTTTTTTTTATCAATTCTGTTGCTGCTGAATAATACATACCATTCTAGTGCCAAGCTCCAGTCACAAGTCTCATCCTATTCCTTCTTGGGGATAACAACAAAATAATATTTGCTCCCTTAAATTAATATCACCTTATTTATTTCTCATGCCCTGTGTATTTGTTTATAGATACCTGAATTCATCAGTTTTATCAAAAGCTCCTTTCTTGGATTTTGTCTCTTAATTTTGTCTCCAATTGGGCATCTCTATTAATACTCAGTTCCCTATGTTACATCAACTCTGGTAGATGACTTTTCTTTTCCCCCATTTTCAGTTTATATTTACTAAACCTTAGGCAGATATGTTTAACTAATATAAGTTAGTTGATTAAACCCATTTCTGTGTATTTTAAACTGTGGTCTAAAAATCTAAATCCTATTCTCAAATACCATCTTCCTAATCAACTTGACTCCTAAAAACTTCTTCATTTTATTATCAGAAGTAATGAAAATGCCACCCATATCTGTAAGATCTACACTTTCTGGGTTTTTTTTTCAAGAATAGTGACCAAATAAGCCTAATTACTAGGTCCCTTCTAGAATTCTTCACTTTGATCTTCACCTTTCCAGGAGTCAGTCCCTACTTCCACATAATTTTTTTCCAGAATGGTGAAATCCTTCTGAGCCTCAAAGAGTTCCGATGATGGCTATTGTATCACTAGGCAGGCATACTGTCTGCTGTACTTTTTCCAGGTTTCAATTGGGCATCATGGTTAGGAGCTGGGTATTGATGCCAATATTGAAGTCAGTCTACAAATTGAATGATTAACTTGATTTTGAACATGGAAATGGTAACATTGACATGCTTGGGAAGTATATCTTCTCAGTACAGTATGAGCAGATCATTTACTTGCTCTGATGAGGGTCACACTCAACATATAGTTAGAGGGTTCAAAGCTGTGGAGAAGAGAGAAATTATAAGGCATGCAGAAAGACAAGAAGCTGGAGATTGATCAGCTGTCAATCAAAGGAAGGTTCCATTTGAAATGTTACCGGGGAACAATTGAAGGCAAGCGCTAACTGCTGACTGATTTCTGGGCTTCTTGGCTGATGGTGGTGACTTTAAAGGAGAAAGATTGGTTTATCTCTGGGACTTGGGATAATCAAGCTGGAGGTGGCCTGGCTGATTTGAAGGCAGAAGAAGGACAATAGTCCATATATCACTCTCTGACTTGCTCTGTTTCATGGTAGTGACTGAATTGCCATTTTCTCTCAATATCCTCCAACCTAAGACTCACTGTAGATAACAGGGAAACCTCCAACCCTCTTACCTCCATCCTCCATCTTTCCTGTTTTCCCCAATAAACCCTTACTTGAGATAAAGAAGAGAAAAGAGTATTTCCTCTGAAACATCATAGCTCACCCCAAGTGACTTAGAAGGAGGCTGAAGAAGGGGGAAGGGGAAGAAGAGAGGGGCTGAAGAAGAGATTGGAAGAGGGAGGAAGGGAGGTTTAGAGGGAGGAGGGTAAGACAAAAGAAAGATAGCTGCCTGATCTATTAGTTGTCAAGTACCCATCAAATATACCCCCTCCAATATTATCTATTACAAAGCAAACATTGGAGATCTCAGCTACCCTGAGCTTCTCCTGATTGGCCCTCTCATCAGAAACAATAGAATAATAGGGAACTCAGAGAAAGTGGATTCAGGAATAAGATAACAGGTTGTTATGGAACTTTGTGAGGTCCATATTGAGAACACCATTGAAGCACACAAAACAGTAATGAAGGAAAATAGTCTCCCTAATGTCCATCAATGTCCAGGTTCTAGCAATGGATGTCATAGATGGCCTCATTGTCTACCATGAATGCACAATCCAAGTAATCCAAATGTGGCATGTGTGGTCTGGATGTAGTCAGTATATGGTCAGGATATAGGACTCTACTACAACTATGGATACCTCTGGTACTGGGCAGAGAGTGATTCCAGATTAGACTTCTTGTTGTAATAAATAGTTACTCTATTAGCATGGAAGTGAAATTTGAGTTTGTGCCTCTTTCCAAAGCTGTGAAAGATCAGGAAGGCTTGGAAGGCTTGTCTGTCAGGTTTTGTATTGCCTCTTACACAACATTGTAGTTCTCTTTCTTAGTAGCATAGTGGTCTTGGGCATAGTGATTAGTAGCATCCTTCTTACCCAAGGTCATCTGCTCATGATGGAATAATTCATTTATAACAGCAAGATCCAAATCTACAAAGACTGTTCTGGACACGGGTTTGGCAAACCCTATCTTGCTAAATAAGGTGTCAAAACAAACATTACTACCCTCACAATCCTATCAGCTGATATTTTACCCATGAGTTGAATGCCATGCTCTAAGCCATATAGTCCCCAGTAGACATTTCCCAACTGTATTCCAGTCTAGACAACATAGACAGAATTGTACTTGGTACATGGTAGTTCCAATAAATGACCATAGGGAAGGGCCACTTATTGCAGACAGGTTATGAGTCGGCATTGAATCTTTTCTTTCTTCTCCATGACTTCCTAATTCATACCAAGGCTTTCTAGACTTTGACTGAATTCAATTAACTAACAAGAAAGGAGTGGTGATCATCAGTTCTAACAAGTCTTTTTTGTTAAACCCTTACCTTCCATCTTGGAGTCAATACTGTGTATTGGCTCTAAGGCAGAAGAGTGGTATGGGCTAGGCAATGGGGATTAAGTGACTTGCCCAGGGTCACACAGCTGGGAAGTGTCTGAGGCCAGATTTGAACCTAGGACCTCCCATCTCTAGGCCTGGATCTCAATCCACTGAGCTGCCCAGCTGCCCCCTTCTAACAAGTCTTAAGAGGTTCTCTGTCACAGTGTGGGCAGATAGTTCTATGGTTCCTAACAGCAGGACTCAACTATTGAGTGAAGCGTTATAACTAGAAGGAACATTGGGTATTGGCTAGTCTAACTCCCTCTTTTACAGACAAGGACACTGAAGCCCATGGAGCTTAACTGATTGGTCTAAGGTTGTGCACAACTAGTAGTAGTAGTAGTAGTAGTAGTAGTAGTAGTAGTAGTAGTAGTAGCAGTAGTAGTAGTAGTAACAGTGCTAAAATTTAAACCTGAGTTTTCTGACTCCATATTCAACTCTTTTTCTGCTATATTGTGTTTCTCTTTTTATCCTTTCCAGATGATCTCCATTCTGATGGCAACCATAAGAGTGTATCATCATTCCTTGGAGTATATCATTTCTCAGAGGAAATCTTTAATTCCAAGTGGTCCTTTTTCTGTTTTGAGTCAAATTCTTCCTTCCAATTATACTAATAAATGTTAGGTATTCATCCCCCCTTTTTAGAGCTTTATTTTCTTAACTAGGAAGTCCTCTCCTAATTTTTCCTATAGCCTGAATAGTGGAAAGAAATCCCAACAAGCTATTTACCTGCATTTTAGATGCCAGATCAATACTTTGAGCTTCAAAAATAGTTCCTTGACCCTTATAGAAAAACACGGATCATGTCAAATTCTCCTTGCCCTCTATCTTTGTTAGAAATAAGATGCTTAGGACACTGCCCTCTTTTGCTGTTTGTTATTCTTAGACCAATTGTCCTAGTAAAATACTGTTAGAACTGCCTTGAGGACACAATGTTAAGCATCTAGCTTCAAGTAACTTATCATAAAATGTGAATAATATTTGTATAACCTCATTCACAGCATTGCTATGAGGCTTATAATACAAATGCATTTGAGTTAAAATTACATTTCAGCTCTCCCCCTTCTTTTCTTTTCTTTTCTTTTTTTAAACCCTTACCTTCCGTCTTGGAGTCAATACTGTGTATTGGTTCT
Source organism: Monodelphis domestica (assembly GCF_027887165.1). Taxonomy (NCBI): domain Eukaryota; kingdom Metazoa; phylum Chordata; class Mammalia; order Didelphimorphia; family Didelphidae; genus Monodelphis; species Monodelphis domestica. The sequence continues at coordinate 281,709,945 of NC_077232.1, forward strand.
GAATCAGAAGAGTGGTAAGGGGGCAATGGGGGTTAAGTGACTTGCACAGGGTCACACAGTTGGGAAGTATCTGAGGCCAGATTTGAACCTGGCTCTCAATCCACTGAGCTTCCCCACTCTCCCCCTTCTTTTCATCCCCAAATACTAAACCCCTCAGAATTTCTGAGTCTCTAGGCCCTATTTTGGATGGATGAAATTCACTGAACTCTCCATGCTCTCAGATGAATGGCAAAATCTTATTAAAAGCGAATAGTAGCAAATTTCTTTAGTATATTGTTTTAAGACAAATGTTGATGTAGGCAAGTTTCAATATGATGATTTATTCAAGCGTGGAATTTTGAAGATGAATGAAACATTTGATTAAATTATAAATTTAAAGTGAACAAAACAGTGACCTTTGGATCTGTCATTGCTCTACCTGGGTGATTAATTTCAATTTTTTTTTCTTTACACACCCTGCCATAAACTTTTTTTATTTACACTTTATTGTAACTGACTTCATGACATTTGCTCTTGCTTAATAATAATCTGTTAACAGCTCAAGGCAGGTGTTCTCAAGGATGTGGTCCTCCTATGCAAGGAAATCTAAATCATCATAAAACGTATAAAGCTAAAACTTCTGGCTTTCCTGGAGTGAAAATATATAATATAAGGACAAATTCAAGAGGCATGGAAGTGGAAGGTAAAAGTGGTGGTCACTAACCTCTACAAGGGGAAGGGGAATAAGTAATAATATAATAACTACTGTGTGCCAGGAACTGTTCTATGTGCTTTATACATATTATATCATTTGATCTTCCCATCAACCCTTCAAGGCAGGTATTGTTATTATCCTCATTTTGTAGATGAAAGTGACTGAGGAAAAAAGCAGTTAAGTGACTTGCTCAAGAGTCTATAACTAAGTCTATAACTGAGACTTGATTTGAACTTGGATCCTCCTGACGCCATCCACTACATCACTTGTCTCTAGTTTTTGTTGTTTGGGGCAATGTTTTGACTGTAGATTAAAAACAGATGTGACCCATGACATTCAATCAGTTGATTAACAAGATTTTATTAAGCACTTAACTACAGGTCAGGCACTGTGCTAATTGCTAATGATACATTGAAAGGCAAAAGAGAGTCCCTGCTCTCAGGGATATTCTTGCCAAACTCTTCAGTTTAAAATGATTCTGTTGAACTGTTCCTAAAGTTCTCTTTTTAGCCCCAATGCCTTGTGGTAATGAATACTTACTAAATGCTTTCTGAGTTATTGAGGCCTCCCGTAATGCCACAAGTCAGTGTGTTGCAATGGAGAAGGGACTCATGTTCAAAAAAATGACTCTAGTCTCTGTGTGACCTAGGACAAATCCCTGAATTTCTTTGGGGTTCAGCTTCCTCCTCTGCAAAATTAAGAGCTTGGACTACATAATTTCCAAGGTCTTATCTCAGTTGAAATCTGTGATCTTGTCACGTAGTTCAATAGTGATAGGATTAGGGTTTTGATGTTAAAAGATCACTCTACTGCAAATATGAATAACATGGAAATGGGTTTTGAACAGGGATACGTGTATAACCCAGTGGAATTGCTAGTTGGCTTTGGGAGGAGGGAGGAAAGACCGAGGAGAGGAGAGGGAATCCGGAATCATGGAATCATGGGGAAATATTCTAAATTTTAAAAAAAGGAAAAGAAATCTGTGATCTTGAATATTCTTTCCAAAATGTTTTAAATACATGCATGTTTCAAAGGGGAAATATTAGCTATCTGGTTCAATTATAATTCTTCAACTTTATGCTGGGTTAAGGCTGCTTGATTTTCTCAATGACTAGCAATTAACTCCTTCCAATGTCTCTTTCCGGGTATAACCCTTTGTACCTCTCTCTCTGGCAAGGAAACATGCACACTAGGGGATGAATTTCTGTTGCCCAGAAAAGAATTCTTTGGCTCACCATGAACTCCAGTTGGAAAAAGGACTGGGCCTTAAAGGGACAAGGCTTCCTTTTCTCCTCATTCTGCAGAGGAGTCTGCCATTAAAGAGGACATTTGCTTGATTTGTAAGGTGTAGACAGAGTTTCCTTGTGCTGGCGTGACTTCTATGTGGCACCCCTTTGTTCCAAGGATGAAGTAACTTCCTTCCAAGTCCCTATCTGGATTTGTTCCTTTTTCTAACTACCTCATGAGTACCATCTCCAGCTCTTTGGCTTCTTACCCACCATATAAGACAGGTGATTTTCAGCAATTTTCCATACCTCCCTCTGCACTTGGTATCATTACTCCCTTCAGAACAGCCCAGTCAGTTTTGAATTGAATGGTCTGAGGACACCAAAACATGCCATCACCCCAAATATCTCAACCGTTTCCCCAGTTACTCTCTCTGACTCATATGAAATAGATTAAATCACACATGGGATGTGGCCATGTTAAAACAGCTGAATATTATCATGGGGAGGCTATGCTATTAATATTTTAACATAAATTAGTTTGTTAACTTATGATCACTTTCAGATCTAAAAAGATTCAGTTGAAATGTATTCATTGATTATCTTTTGTGACTATTTTAAGACTTCCTCAGACAACAGGATTAGGTGCTATGAATATCATTATCACCATGCTACAGAGAAGGTAATTGAACTTAAGATGGTTTAAGTGAATTGTCCAGTTCTTGTCTTCTCAATGGGCAGCGGGAGTGGAAGAAGAAAGAAAATTTGAGATTGAAAATAAAATAAAATGGAATGGAATGTTTTAAATATAATTTTTATTTTATTTAAAAAAATATTTTGCCATGGTTACATGATTCATTTTCTCTCTCTTCCTTCTTCCCTCCCCACTCCTGGAGCTGACAAGCAATTTCACTGGGTTATACATGTGTTATCACTCAAAAATTATTTCCATATTATTCATTTTTGTAATAGAATGATCTTTTAAATTCAAACCCCAAATCAAAATCCATATAAACAAGTTCTTCTGCATTTCTTCTCCAACCGTTCTTTCTCTAAATGTGGATCGTGTTCTTTCTCACAAATCCCTTGAGATTGTCCTGGATCACCACATTGCTTTTAGTAGCAGTCATTTGATTATCCCACAACGTTTCAGTTTCTGTGTACAGTGTTCTCCTGATTCTGCTCATTTCACTCTACATCAGTTCCTGGAGGTCATCCCAATTCTTTCTGAAATCAAGCAGTTCATCATTCCTTATAGCACAATAGTATTCCATCACCATCAGATACCACAATTTGTTCAGCCATTCCCCAATCGAGGGACACCCCCTCTTTTTACAAAAATTGAGTTTTTTAAAAGAATTCAAATACCTCAGGGTCATTCAATGTCAGAGCCAATGTCTTCTGCCTCTAAAACCAACCCTCTTGTAATGTATCATATTGCCTTCCTCATACAAAGCTAGGTGGCACAATAAATCTAGTTCTGGGTTCAGTGTCAGGAAGACCTGAGTTCAAATTAAACTTCAGAAAATGTGACCAAGAATAATTAAAATTAACCTCTCAGCCCAAGTTTCCTGGTCTATAAAAGCAAGATAATAACAGCACCAAACTCCCATGGTAGATATGAGAATAGAGTATTATAATATTTGTACAATGCTTTACAAACTTGAAAGCACTTTATAACTGCTAATTATGATTGATGTGTTATTGATCCTTACTGTACACGGTATGGTGCTAGGAATATGTAAGTGTATGTGTAACTAACATAACTCAAACTTAGATTTAAATAACTGATTGTATAGCCCTTCCAAAAAAGAATTTGCATTTTATGAGGAAATTATAGCGAAAATCAAAGGAATACAATTACTAAGATAGAATTACAGGCATCTCAGTAGGGAAGATCGATGACTGTGAGGTTGATGGGTGGGAATGTTTTCTTTCAAACATTTTCAGATATTCAAAAAATGTATGAAATATAAGACAGCAATAAGACAAAATAATATGACCTAATTCCTTTTCCTGAGGAGCAAAGGATAGAGTACTGGGCCTAGAGTAAGGAAGACTCATCTTCCTGCATTCAAATCTGGCCTCAGATACTTACTAGCTGTATACAAACCTGGGCAAGTCACCCTGTTTGCCCCAATTCCTCATCTATAATATGAGTTAGAGAAGTAAATGGTAAACCACTCCAGTTTCTTTGCCAAGAAAATCCCAAATGGGGTCATGAAGAGTCAGACATGACTGAAAATGACTGAAAAAACAAAAATGGCATTTATAGGTTATTTTGTAGTTGTGCACATTATCAGAATTAATATCTTGTTCTAAAGAACTATATGAAGAAAAGACTATTTTCAGCAATTAGTTTTTGGTGGTCTTGGGAACCTAATCCCCTGTTTCCCAGAGGCTGAATGTATCAACATTCGTATTTTTCACTTTGGTGCCATTTTCTAGGAATGTTACCCCTGCAAAAGTTGAGGATTCTCTGCATATCCCTTATGTACATATATGTTCATACAGATACATACATATATTCTACTGGCGTGTCTTATGGAATTGATCACTTCTAGTGGCACAGTGAGAAGAGTACTCAACATTGAGACAGAAGACCCAGTGGGAATCACAACCTGGCCACTTCTTGTCATTGCGTGCTTTGCCAAATCATTTTATCTCTCTGGGGTCTAGTTTCCTCTTTCAGTTTTGTACCTTTAAGGAGTTAGACTCTCTCGCTTTTGAGGTCTCCCCCAGTCCCAAATCTATGATGATGTAATCATTCTCTTACGGTATAGTCCTAGTAAAAATATTCATCCAAATTTGGATAGTCTTGTTAGTCCTTCCCTCCTTCAGGTGATATGGTACTGAGCTAAGTATCGTATCTACATGGCCTCAAAGTGATGTGGATATAAATCTGATGTCATTTTGTTAAATATGTTCCCATAAAATTAATTTAGGAAAAATTATTATTGATAGTGCTACTAAACTTTATTCTGATATTCCTTATTTCTCTACAAATTTTATCAAATTTGCCTGGAGAGACAAAATTATAGATGAAAAGTGTCATATCTGTTGGGTAGTAAAGTAGGACAATTAGAAATATTTCATCTTTTAAAAAACCTTACCTTCTGTCTTAGAATTAATACTAAATATTTGTTCCAAGGCAGAAAAGAAGTAAAGGCTAGGCAATTAAGGTTAAGTGACTTACCTGGGGTCACACAAAAGTATCTGATGTCAAATTTGAACCCAGGACCTCCTCTCTCTAGGTCTGGCATTCTAGCCACTAGCTGCCCTTGAATCTTAATATAATAAATGTGATCAGGAAAATCAAAGTTTCTTTAAAAGTCTTGGATTTGAACTCGTTTGGCCAGTGCAACATAGAGAGTTGTATAATTATTTTGGAAATCATTTAAAACACTCTGACAGTCAATCAGGATGTTGACTAGTTTTAAAAACAAGTTTTCCACTTTTTCTCCTTTCTTTTAGTGAAGCTAAGTTTTATGTTGATTTTATTGTCAATCTGAAGTCTCTCATATAGCCAGCTACCAGGGTCTGGATAGGATGATGTAGAATGACAGATTAAGAAAACATGAAAAAAGAAATAGAGATATAGAGTGATTCTCTTACTTGAGAAAGCTAGGTGACTCAGGGTTGGGCCTTGAGTTATGAAGAACTGAGTTCAAATCTACCCTTAGACACTTGCTGGCTGCAACTCTGGGCACTTGATCTCTGTTTGCCTCAGTTTCCTCAACTATAAAAGGAAAATAATAGCACCTTCCTCCCAGGGTTGCTATGAGGATCAAATGATATATTTATAAAGCATCTGACTCACAGTAGATACCTAATAAAAGCTTGCCTTGCTTCTTTCCTTCCCAGTGAAGTTGATTTTTTGAGGCCTGACAAACTTCATTTTATTAGATTCTGCCTAGATTTTTACTTTAACAAGATATTTTGGAGTGTATCTTTTTGATATATGACCTGTTTCTTTTTTTAATGGTATAATCTTTAATATTAAGGTTGTGTATCGATTTAGGACTGTCATCCAGTGGGTTCATTATTCTTCTCAGCTTTGCCTCATCTGCAAATCTGATAACAATAAACAAAAGAATTAACTCTTCTTGAGTATAAGGATTGTTTTTAATTTTGCCTTTGTATCCCCGGTACTTAGCATGCTACCTAACATGGAATAAATGATTATTAAATGCTTCTTAGGTTGGATTGGATCTATATCTTTTTCCAAGTCATTAATGCAGTTTCAAGAGTCATCTGTATAGAGGTATTTGAAGATATAATTGAGAACATTGAGGGAGTATAGAAAACAGAAAATGATAGAAAGAATCTTCATAATAGTCTTGGACTATCTTTAATCTTAGGATTTAGGACAGATGAACGTGGTACAGTTAGTTGTCCATACTGAAGGGATCTCAACTCCTTTTAACATGTTTTTAAGGGAAGTCTTGAATACCAGACTAACCTGAGATATCAGAGACTCATTGAAACTCTCTTCATTGGTGAAAATTAATTATTCAGTGCTCTGCATGTGCATGAGTGAGGAGGTTGGTAAGAGTTTGGGAGAAGAGAGATGCTGGTCTTCTGGCTTCCAACGTTGAGGGAGAAAACACATAGTTCCAAGTTTTCTTTAGATCCATGAAGGGTGAGAAAGATTCTGAGAAGTCAATGTGTAAAGGAGTCTGTGCCTCAATAATGTCCCTATCCTTTGTTTCTATACTACTTTGATACTATATTATTTTGAAGAGTAAAATCTGGGACTCTTTCTCTTGGTCACATTGAGATATCTCAGTCAGTCAATGAATATGTATTAAATGCCTCCTATGGCCAGGCACTGTGCTAAATGCTGGGATACAAAAAGTAGCAAAAGGCAGGAACAAGCTCATAATCTAACAGGATAGGTAACAAAAAAAATGTATAGACAAGCTACATATAGGTTAAATAATAAATAATTAAGGGAGTGAAGACATTAGAATTGAGAGGTTAGGGCAGTCTTCCTGTAAAAGGTGGGATTTTTTGGGACTTAAAGGAAGTCATGGAGTTTTATAGTTGGAGGGCAGCATAGTGTAATCAATAGAAATCTAGATTTGGGGGCAGAAAGACTGGATTTAAGTACTGCCTCTAGCACATACTGTCTCTGCTTAAGTCTCTTTTATATTTTATAATTGCCTTTATTAGGTAAAGAATGCAGCTCCTACCCATAGCTGTGAGAGGTATAGGATCTGTTTCCTTTACTGATTTTTTTAATAGTGTCACCTTTACATGAATCATGTAACCTTGAAAAAATATTCTAAATTAATTAAATAAATAAAAATTTTCAATTAAAAATAGTGTTACCTTTAATATTAAGGTCTTGTATCCATTTAGAATATATTGTTGAATATAGTGTAAAGCATTTGTCTAAACCTAATTTCTATAAGATTGTTTTTCTAGTTTTCCTAATAGTTCTAATCAAATAAGGAATGCTCTGCCCCCATTGGCAATTCTTGTTTTCCACTTTACTAAACACTAAATTATCAAAGTTTATTTGTTTTTGAATCTCCCTTCTCTAATCTATTCCACTGATCTCTCTCATTGTCTCTCTGCCTCTGTCTCTGTCTCTCTCTTCTTTAATCAATATTAGATAGTTTTGATGACTGCTATTTTCTTTTTAGTTTGAGGTCGGGAAGTGCTATACTCCCTTTATCCCTACTTCATTTCATTATTTCCCTCAATGTCCTAAGTCTTTTTTTAAAATAAATTTTGTTATTATTTTATTAAGATTTGTAAACTAAACCCTTGGTAATTTTATTGATAAAGTATTAAAAGTATAAATTAATTTGGTGTTAATGTAATTTTTATTATATTGGTAGGACCTAGTCATGAGCACTGAATAGTAGGGATTTTTCTTCACTTAGGAAAATTGTGTTGGAAATCTTTGTCTTCATGTCTTGCAATATTCTGTTATAAAAGAGTAAAAAAAAACAAAACTCTTTTTTTCTTTTCTTTTTTTAGGATTTGCATTTCCCCTTTTTCCTTTCCTTTGTCCTTTCCTTTTCATTGTTTTCCTTACTCCAAGATTCATATATACAGTAAGCTCCTTCATAGTTTGCACTATTGAATCAGCTTCTGCATAGAGGGAGCATTTTCCTTTAAGACTATAATCGCTGTTAATGTGGGCACACACGACATGGTGTGCTTTAGGCAGCTTTTACAATGCTCCTCGGGTGTGCTGTGCCTCTGAGGCATGAAGCCAAAAGTGAAGCTGCTATTATTCCACAGTATCAAATGCATACTGTGGTGTGTCATAGCAATTATTGCTTTTTATGACTTGAAAGAAAGCTTCAGCAGAATTTTAAATATTAACTTAACGTCTTAGGAAGAAGTGCTCAGAACAAATCAGTTAGTTATATAATGTTTTAAAAATTTCAAGGTGGTCTATTTTTTAACTACTCTGTATCTCTTTTAAATACACATTTTTAGGGAAAAGAATTTTCTTTTTAAGAAAATTTGAGGATATATGAAAATGTCAAGAAAAAATGGAAAAATATCTTGACAGAACAAATGCATTATGGTCTATCAACCATCAACACAATAGGAGCCCAGATCCACCAAGCACCACAATGCAATGCTTCCTTTTCTGTTTTATTTATAATAATAAGCAGATCATTGGCTCATCCTGCTCAGTTTTTAACCTTCTTCTGTGATAAACCTTTCCATCCTTTATCACATTTCTTGGATGCTTGTTTTCCTATATGAGCTAATCTACATAACTTATTTTGCAATAAGTTGGTAAACAAAATGGAAGGGGGGAAACACTTTTAGGAATATGGTTTTTTGCATGATTTTATATCCTGAATTAATGAATTTAATAAATATTCAAATTGAATGGCAATGATCTCTAGGAAATATATGTTAAATACATAGAAATCTTAAAATGAAGAAATGCTTTAAAAGATCTTTATATCTAGTGAAGGCAGATAAAATAAATGTAAATACTTAGCTATAAATTCACATTGGAGAAACAAATATACCACAGGTATAATTTTACTCAGAGGCAGATAAGTTTAAGGCAAGGAAATGGTGAAAGAAAGGAGTAAGATATTAGTTATTAGAATGGTAGAATCCAGTGCTACATTCAAAGAACTATATTGAGTGATGGAGATACAAAGATAAAATGAAAAATGTTCTTTGACCTAACTACTTACATTCCACTGGGAGGGGAGACACAAAATGTAAAGAGATAAGAATATATACTAGGGAAAAGGCTTGGTTGGTTTTTGTCCTTCATACTTGAAAAAGAACAAAATGATATCATTGGTGATGTCTTTTGACTTTTGCATAAATTAGATTTCAGTGAGACAGAGTTTCACAAAGTAATCAGTCTCATTTTGTCTTCCAGAGTCTTTGAAGTCCAGTGGCAAGACAAAAGGCAAGATGCCTGAGGATGGTTCAAGATGCAATGGATGACCTTGACTTCTTTGATGTCTTATCAAGCTCTACTAAGTAATCCATGATACCCACTTCAGCCCTCTTTACATTGGAAAAAATGTTTTCATCTGACCTTTCATCTGCCAAGGGAAGGAGTCACATGCCTGGGGTAGACACTCCCTAATTCATTAATAGATTTGAGGCCTCTGGTTACCCTCAACCTGGTTTAACTCAATGGCCAAGATGGTTATTCATGTCAGAGCAGGAAATCAGTCCTGTAACAGGCTTGGCTGTAACAGGATTAGTCTTCCCTGAACACCCCAATCCACACCAGGAAAAGGGCACTAGGGGATCAGGAAATGCATTCTCTAGGATAATTACTAAATCAAAGTGTGTTCCTTGGTCCCTTAATTATCTCCAAGACCCTTTCACAGTGTTCAAGGGGTCACGACCATTTAATAATAATACTAAGATTTTATTTGACTGTAAAAATACTCCTCTTTTACAATTACTTAGATGTATGAAGCCAGATTTTTTACATACTTCAACCAAACTAATACATCACAGCATATTGAATTCAGTTTCAGATATGAGAATCCAACTGCCTTCAATTAAGCTAGACATTATAAGATATTTGCAAAAACATGTGAAATAATGCCATTCATCTCAATTGTTTTTGTTTTGAAAAATATATTTATTTTCCACAACCTATGTTATTTTAACATATTTTATTATTCAAAATGAATTAATAAATATATTAAATATTTATTAGTTTAAATTTCTATTATGGCATATATAAATGGATTTAACTCACATAATCAAAAGCTCTTTGGCATCCTCAATGATTTTCAGGAGGATAAAGGAGTCTTGAGATTCCTAAGAGTTTGAGAGTTGCTGTCCTGAGGATAGTGTATGACCAGATCCTTGAGGAATGATGAGAGTATTTAAGAAGCAGTGGCAAGGAGATGTGGAGGACAGTTTGAGGGAGATGAGAAGTTAAGCGTAGGAAATAAGGTCATCTAATTTGGAGTATACAGTGAGGGAGCAAGGGTGGTAATTTGAAACATGACTAGATATAATTAGAAAGCAGAATATGTAAGTTTTAAATACCAAATGGAGGAATATGTATTTTATTTCTAGAAGCAAAAGAATGTCTGAAGTTTCTTGAATAAAGAAGTGACATGGTGAAACACATTTTAGAAAAGTTATTTAATAGATGTGGAGAGGAAAGGAAGGAGACTGGATGCTGAGAGTCCAGTTAGTGAGGTGATAAAATAATACAGGATAGAACAGAAATGATCAGAAGTAGGACAGTGGTCTTGTGAGTGGAAAGACAGATAGGAAATAAGGTGGGGTGACAGAATTGATAAGACTTGACTATTGATTTAGATGAATGGATGCAGATGATTCTATGATTGCAAACCTGGGTGTTTTGAAGGATGATGGTTTCTCTAAGCAATGGTTTTTGGAAAAGGAGTGTGTTTATGGGAACATAAGATAATGAGATCACTTTTGAACATAGATTTTGAGTTGTCTATTGATGATTCAAGACTAGATCTCTGGAAAGAGACATGGGCTGGATATATTGGGAATCATCAGCACTGAGAAGACAATTGAACCCATGGAACTTGTTGTAGGGTAGAGAGAGAGAAGAGAAGGGAATATAGTTTGGACTTTTGGGTGACACCCAGAGTTTTAGTGATAATGATCTAGTAAAGGGAACTAGGAAATAGTAATCAGAAAAGAAGAAAGAGAATCAAGAGAGAATAATATCACTAAGACCTAAGAAGAAAGAATTTCGAACCTCATTATAGGTGATTTTGCAAAGCTTCATGGAATAAGTAAAATAACATTAATTTTAAAATATATTACCTTTGTTTTTACATTACCTTTATTCCTGAATACATTCCTTCATTCTTTCCTGTCCAATAAGCCATCCCTTTTGATAATAAATTTAAAAAGAAGGAGAATGGAGAAAAGCACTTCAACAAAACTAACCTACACACTACTGAGTCTGATAGTGTAAGCAATGTTTCACAATCTCTGCAATGAAGGTAGGACCAAACTTAATCAATTTAATTGCATATTGCTCAGCTTTTATTTGTTGTGGTTGTTTTTTTTCTAATTGCAATGCATAGTTCTTGTATATTTTGTTTTCCTTGTTCTGTTTACCTCATTTTACATCTATTCATATGAACTTCCCCAAGTTTCTCTATTCTTTCTATTCATTACCATACTTTATTTAGCCATTCTCCAATCGATCCATTTCTTTGCCACTTATAAGACTACTTAAAAATTAAATTAAAATTGCTACTATATACAGAATCTTTCTTTTTTTCTTTACTTTGAGGAGCATTCCTAGTTTCCTTGGGACAAAAGGGCATGTGGACATTTTAGTAACTTTCTCAGCATAATTGCAAATTCTTTCTCAGAATGTTGTTGGAAAAATTCACGGCTATGCCAACAGAGATGAAACACATGAATATTGCTCAAAGAGAATAGGCATGACCTCAGGATGGCAGGGATAGCATATAGGGTTCAGGGATTTATAAGTGAGAGAGAAGACTATGTTATAGACTCAAGAACATACTATGAGAAGTAGTGTAAGTCATGTATCACAAGATCCCCCTTGAAAAACATATTCTTCCAACAAATCACTTGCACACTTTAGTAATTAGAAAGCATATTCATTTACAACTTCTTTCCCTGTCCTATACAAGCTCCATTACCTGCATTATTATTACCTGCATTACTTTCAAAGCATGGTCTTTGAAAATGAAGATCTCTTTCTCTACTAGCCAGGCCAGTTTACTTTGCATTGTTTTATGCTAGAAATCTGGTTTCTGAACTCCAGAGAACATTAGACCTTGGGTATCCTCTTTGTTAGTATACTTCAGCACCGACTATGCTAAATTCTTCCCATCACTGGGACCTTCACTTTATTTGTTCCATTGAAAGGATTTCTAATATGCTACCAGAAAACCCTGTCACAGGGTACCACAGTGACATTTCTAGCCATCCAGGAACCAGATTCTCTGAATCTCATCCCAACTCCCAATTACACTAAAAGGAATGGTCCAGATTTAACTCAGGGCTGGATCATTTAAGTTTGAAATTGAAATGAAATGAAACATTCATAGGTCATTCAATAGTTAACAAAAAATAGATTTACTTGAAGTCAACAAGGGCACTCCATTTGGCTTGGACAGACACAACTCCCCTCATTTCCATACTGAAACATATCTGGTCAGCAGGGCAGGGTGTGGAACAACTCCCAAGCCTGAAGAGTTCCAACTCTATATGGGTGGGCCTTTTTTATACACCTGGGCTATAAAGAAGCCATTGCAATGGCTCAATTTTTAGTCACTTGAAACCATCAAATATACAGAAAAGTTTTAATATATTTTAAGAAAAAAAACTTTTAATTTTATTTAATTTTTTATTACTTAAGTTTAAATTATTTAAATTTTAAGAAAAATTCCCTTGAATTGGCCTTGGCCTTAACCTAACTCCCAATATGAGAAGATTATAATGGATTATACTGTTTCTCCATGCATACACAAGCCAAATAATGAGTTAAGCAAGGACTAAGCAAGTTTGTCCAATCCCACAAAGGAATGGTTTCAAAACTCCCCAGGACCAACATCAAAATGTTATATCATGGCAATGACATTTCTTAGTTTTTATTTGGGGGGGGGTCTAGTTATCCCAAAGCACACAGGGCCAAGCAAGCAAGCAAAAACACCTAACTAGAAGGTAAATGAAGGAGTCAAGAAAATAACAAACTTTTAGTTACCTAAAATTAGTTCTTTAAAATATTATAATTTGGCAACCATTATGTCTAAATAGCTCTTCCATAAATTAAGAGAATTGATCCCAATCAATTTAATTAATGTAAAAATGTTGACATAACATTCATTTTAAATATGGTTTTTAATCACTTATCAGATCAATTATAATATTATAAAATGATCTTTGAATTCCAAAGCATGGTAGCCACCTGTCTGCCTTCATTTCATTCCAGACACCCAAGATTTCTTTTTATTTTACTTTTCTGCTCCATATTCCCATTTTAATTCTTTATCTAGTCTATACAAATATATTCACCCTGTTCCTCTAACTTCCTGCTGATCTGGAAACATCTCAGGATTAAAAATATCCTATATCATCTCTAATCTCAGTCTCCTTCAATGAATTTTTATAATTTGGTCATTTTCTTTTCTATTGATTGTATATTTTTCTTATTTACTTTATTTATCTCTAGATCAGAACTATATATTTTGACATACATATATATATATGTATATACACATATCAGACCTATGAATGCTGTGTTAAGATAGATGTTGACAAATAAAATATTTGCCACCTGAAAGAAAAAAAGAGACTGGGAAATTCTACTGGGCAAAGATCTGACTTTATTGTGAGCAGAAAAATCACAGAGGTCCAAGGGTCTACAGACCTTCCAGGTTGAAGTCTGGAACCCCAAATTACAAAATACACACTCTTTCATCCCAAAACTTTTTTGTCCCAAACCTCCCTCTTCTTCTTGAGAAATTCTCCATCCCTATGGGTCTCCAAGACCTCTTGCCAGTATTCAGTACCATATGAGGCCTTTTCTGGTGTCCAAGACCTCTTACATGAATTAGTTTAATATGAAGTTCATTATAAAACAGATTCACACACTTAGGACTAACATAATAATTCACTCATAATTAATGTAGTAACACACAGTTGAGATTATAATTTAGGTATCCTGGGACCAAATTCTTAATCTGCTGACATACACAGACTCTTGCCTGGGATTCTAATCTTACTGCAAATCACACAGTTATATCCCACAATTCTAAGGTTATAGTTTGATCACATTCTAAGCATTGATTAAAGCATTGATTACTGATTTTCCAATTCTGGAATATCTCAACCCATTTTTGTAGATAGGTAACTTTTGAAATTACAGGAAAATGATCTAGTCCATTGTGTCAAACTCAAATGAAAAGAGGAACCACTAAACTGTATGAAAGGATCCCCATAGGTACATATTGACTCGGAAAACCACATCTTAACATTACCTGTGTTTTATTTATTTTGTTAAATGTTTCCCAGTGCCATTTTGATTTGATCAGGCCATACTGGGGAATACTGAAGGTGATGTGTTTGATACCTCTGATCAAATGGAGAGATGAATTGGGAAGTGTTCATTCAAAATCATCACTACCAACATCATCAAAAAAATTAAGTATACTAGTCATATACATAAAATTAATCTAGGAAAGAGGAAATGGGCACATATGTACAAAAGTAGAAGATTAAGAGGGTGCACATCAACTGGGGAATGGCTAAACAAATACATGAATATAATGCAGCATTTTTGTTCCATAAAAAATCCATGAAAGTCATTGTTTCATCCTCATCTGCATGTGGTGGTGACCTAGTTTTTATGCTTCAGTGCTTCAAAAGAAATTTAAGTGCAATAAAGCAGTAAGATATCAGAGCAGTTAGAGTACCAAGCCTGGAATTGAGAAGACCTGAGTTCATTCCTTAAATGCTAGCTGTGAGACCCTGGGCAAGTCACCTAAGCTTCTATATGTCTCAGTTTCCTTATCTGCAAAATGAGAATAACAATAGTTCCTTCCTCCCAGGGTTGTTGTGAGGATCAAAGGAGATAATAATTGTAAAACACTTAGCAGTTTCTGATACAGAATAAGCACGATGTAAATGTTAGCTAGTCTATTACACTCACCTTGTACCAGACACTGTGCTAATTTGGGTATGCATATTCCTTTCACTCATACAGATACCTTAGTAAATGGTTTTCATGAGTTTTGTGTCTGAAAAAAAAATCTCAACCAATTGTTTGAATTCCTAATAAGCCTCCAAATTTAGCTCAATTGGTCCCCAGACGATAGATACCAATACAGTCTCTCATTTGCCCTACACTCAGTCTTTCCAGCTTGATAAGATCTCTGAGAACCATTACTTTTGCTGTCATAACCTTTAAGAACTGAGGTCCCTCCTGTGCCATTGTGAGAAGGCTCTCAGTGCCAAATGCAGGAGACATGCAGACACCATGATAGCACAAGGGATCATCTGAAATGCTTGCTTTTCTTTCTCATCTGCCTTTTAAACAACAAAAATTGGAATGGACATTTCAATTTATCTCCTGGTTGTCTTGTAGAAACAGAATCATGTCTATATGGCATCAATGGTCTGTTTATAAGGGGAGCAAGTCAACATGCAAAGCTTTGAGTATAATAGTGCTTTTTAAAATATGGCAACTGGCTTATTTGCAGCAAAGAGATTCAGTTAGGCAGCGAACTAGCATTTGTTCAATACTTACTGCCATGTGCAGGTACTGTGATTGCTGCTGACAATGCAGAGAAAGGAAAAAAGTAGGGTCCCATTGTCTCCAGAAGCTCATATTTTGATGGGGAAGACAATGTCCCAATAATTATATACATCTGGATAGTTAGTATGTCAATGGCAGAAAAACTCGGAAAAAAAAGACAAGGAGATGGGGAGTAGAGAGCTTCAGCTAAACACCACCTCCCTGATGGAACGACCAGCATTCTTCCTCCTTCAGTTTCTCCCACTGGCTCTTGATTTAGGACTACTTTGCAGTTTTCCAGAGATACAATCAGTACAGCGTCATTTGCAAACAGGAACTTGGGGGGATTTTGTGAACAATATGACTTCCATTTTTCAGGTAAGTAATTAAAAATGTGGAAGAAGCAAGCTATGGATCTGGGTGAGGTCACATACAAGCGTCTACACCTCTGATCCTTACTGGTTTTTGTTGTAAGGTGGCTACAGGGAACTCCTTGGGCTTTGAGTCAGGAAAAACTGAATTCAAATCTTGCCTCGAACATTTAGTTGTTGCTTAGTCATTGCAATCATACCTAACTCTTTGTGACTCCATTTGGAGTTTTCTTGGCAAAAATACTGGAGTTGTTTGCCATTTCCTAGTCCAGCTCATTTTAGAGATGAGGAAACCAAGGCAGAATTAAGTGACTTGTCTAGGGTCACAGAGCTAGTAAGTGTCTGAGCCAGATTTGAACTCAGGAAGACAAATCTTCCCGATTCCAGGACTGTCATTCTATTCACTTAATTGCCCAGCCGAAGACACATACTAGTGACCCTGGGCAAATCATATAACCTCTCTCAGCCTTAGTTTCCTCATCCATGGAATGAGGAAAATAATAGTACCCAATAGCACCCATAGTTACCGTGAGGATTAAATAAGAGAACATGTGCAAACCATTTTGCAAACCTTAAAGTGATACATAAATACTAACTTCTATTAACAATACAGATTTATCCGTCTGTAAACTCCTGGAAGGCAGAAATTATGTTAGCAAAAAAGAATAAAATCAAGTAAGAAATGTAGATAAAGCTTTCTGGGTTTGTTTGTTTGTTTAACTTTTGAAGTCTCTACACTTCTTTACACCAGAGTTTAGAGGCTAAAATGAACCAAAAAAGAATAGTTCGTTATCAAATATAGATTCACATAATCCTTTCCCTAAAGGGTGAGGGATATTAGCTGGTATAGTTGAGATAAACAAACATTCTTCACTTTTAAAAATGTTTTATTAAAAGATTAACATCAACCAGCAATAATTAAGCTTGTTTAATACTTATTTACTTTTTTATGTAAATAATTTACATAAAATTAATTTTAATGCATAAAGTATTATAACTATTTTCTAGTCACTTTGAAGTCCTTCTCTGGATTCTTATTTGATTCCTTTTAATTCATGTTTTTCATACATATTTATAGTTAATGTATACTCTACTTTTCTGGTTCTTTCTCTTTCTAAAAAATTTGGTTTGACTTCATATAGGTCTTTCCAGGTTTCCCTTGTCTGCTTCATGCCCATTGGTCTAAATCGGGTAATGGTCATTTCACTGATGTACCACAGTTTATTTAACCATTTCCCCTTTTCTACCTATTTAGACTATTTTCAGGAGGTTTTTTTTTTTCTGAGAAGATGGAGATATTTTATAAAAATGCCATAAAATGATTGCACGAATTGCTCTTTTGTTGTCTTTTTATACCTTTTTAGACATAATCTCCAAATTCTATCAAGCCAGAAGATATGATTATTTCTGGAACTTTTGCTGCATGATGCCAGGTTAAGCTTCAAGAGGATTTCACAAGTTTGCAATGTTACAGCAATGGAAAAAGCATAGCCATTGTTCCACCACCTCATCAGAGTTATATGTTGGTTTTTAATCACTTTTATTCATTTGCTGGGTCTGAGGTGGTATGTATTTTAATGTCTTCACTGCTCTGCCAAAAATTGGGGGATGATTACTAAGCAGCACAGAGGCTCAGAGAAGCCTAACAGCAGGGACCAGGGGTGGAGCTCCCCTTAGCCGTGAAGGAGTCAATTAAAGAACAAAGACAACTCTCTGCCTTTAAGATCATCAGTCTAAGTTCCTCCAGAGCCCTAATATTTATTTCTTCACATATCATTTATCTTTATGTTTCCATAATAATTCTTCCCCCCGAGGTTGTATGAAACAAGTTTCCATAGGAACATTATTAAGAATTTTGAAAATTAGGCTTAGTTGTTGATTTTGTGAATCTGTGTGTTTTCTAATTCACCTCACTTGTCCTATATTATGACAACGATGAACCATCAGCAACAACAAAATACTTTTAACGATTTCGTATCTCTTGTGCTTTTGGAACACTTAAATTTTTTAGGGATGAAATCCGTCTTCTTCCCCTTTTTCTCTTTAATAAAATGTTCTAATGTGTTCAGGCAGGAAGGGAGCCCAGAAGGAGGAGGAGGTAGAAAAACAAACAAACAAAGAATATCTCTGCAGACCTTTCATTATTAGTGACGCTATGGATGGCCCTCTTATGTGAAGGGCCCACTGTAAACTAATCCTTATTTCTGTAATTTAGATAAGAGTGTTTCAACAAACGTCACGTTGAGATTGAGATTTTCCTTCCTTTCTTGTACTGATGTTCCCTCTGGTCAATGGTTCATTTTATTGGCATTTTGACATAAATTTATGATGCCGGAATTACATGTCTGTGGGGTTTTGCCAGGAGCAAAAGCATTATGTGTGCATGTAGCAATTGCACTTTGAGGCGTGCTCTGTTGACTTTTCTAAACTAAGGGCAGGCGTATTCTTCAGGGTGAGTAAGAAAACTCGAACTGTATAGTCCTATCGTTAAAGCTACCTAACAGTGGTAAACTGCTAATAATTGTATTATATCTTCAATTGCACATCTCAATTTTATAAAAATCTAATAAAACAAAGAATACAGATTTCAGGGCTGTCTATATATTGATATACTGTGATTTGGGTTGTGTGCAAAGCTTACATTTCTGAAAAGGTAAACTTGAATTTAAAAGGATATATATATATATACACACACATATATAGATATAAGCAAATACTCTTAAAAATTAAAACAGCAAGAAACATTTCAAAGGAAAACATATTGGGGAAATTGTGACTTTATTTGAAATCTCTATTTGAGATAGCCACTCTATTTCCAGGTTGGCTAAATAAGTAAATTTTTATGTCAAAACTGATGGTTTCTGATGTTATACATCCTTGGATAGTTAAGATAATTGACATATACATATGCACATATATTTGCCAATATACCAATTCAAAGTTCCGAACTTTCTTGTGTTTTTGTCTATATACTCCCTAATTAGGACTTGCCTATGTAAGATGTGTTATTACCCAGGTAGGTTATGCTTGTTCACTTGTTTGTCACACAATGAGACTTTTCAGGGATACAAATATATTTCTGGGATCTTGCTCACAACTCTTTAAGGGAATTAATTGGAGGAAAGAAGACGACTGGAATCAAGAAGCTACCTACTCCTTGTCAGAGGAGAAATATTGAAGTAGGGTCATATCTGCTTCCCCCTAAACATTGATAGTCTAAGTGAAATATTTTTTATTGAAACTACTCTTCCTTGTGGCTCTCTCTTAACAGAGTATCTTAGAGTAACAGGGTACCTCAAGGCTTGACTCCTTTTTCCTATCAAATGCCAGTTACACAAAGACCATCACAAATATAAACAACCAACAAACCCTCTTATCCAATCTTAGGCCATTTCCTTCCTTACAAACTTACGCTTTTTGTGTGTTACATGCTCTGACAGGGGGCTGATTGACCAAAAAAACAAAACAAAACAAAAAACAAAAAAACAAAACAAACATCTTGAGATTTGGAGTTCTGAGTCTGGGAAGAGAGAAACTAGTGAGGACTCAGACCTAAGAGAGGCAGGTAGATAGAGGTTTTCCACATTTGGGACTGAGAAAATGAGAAGAGAATGAAGAGGCAGCAGACAATGAGATAGGGAGCCTGCCTCTACCATAGTTCCCATTCTCAATGGACAAGTGAAAAAGCATATAATAATGCTCATTTTTTTCATTATAAACACTCATTCCAAGATTGTTTTAGAGAAAATGATTAGTAATGGGGTGAAGGAGTGGGGTCAGGGAGCTCTACCACAACTGCTTTATTCCCTACTTAGTTATGAGGTTTAAAATGTTCTAAAAGAGTATGGGGTATATGGGGTGCTCAGGGAGGGGTAGTATCTCTGGTATGGAGGGGCAGCTCCTAGGGCAGCTCTCCAGCCTCTGATCCTCACATGACACCCAGCTCTCACTTGTGGCTCCTAGCATGTGATAGTGGTAGTGGCCACACCCTGGGCATCAGCTTCGACAGGCCGGCTAAACCTTGTGAGGGTAGCCATCGAGTCAACGTCAACCCCTGGTGAACCAGGGCTTTGCTCACCCAGCATGTGAAGACTGTTTCGGTGGAACAGACAGAAGAAATCAATGAGAAGGTTCAACAGCTGAGATGGCGACACAGCGAAGCACTGTGGAGTGCTTAGGGCGTGTTGGAGCACAAAGGACAACATGGCCATCCAATGCAGCTGAGGAAGTCTCCAGGATTTAGGATTTAGGTGTAACGACTTTTCGTGCCCTGGACTCAGGCTTCCAACACCAAGAGAGTGGGACTGTCTCTGTGCATTGACTTTTCCACTTAAATCTCCTTCACACACAAGTGTTTTTGTGCACACTCATCTACATCACAGATGAAAGTGCACAAAGACAATCGTCATCCTTGGTTACCGAGAGACTACTACTAATAAAAGAGTATATTTGTTAGATTTAATATTATTTCTAATAAACCTTTATGTTTAATCTCATCTTCTACAGGAACTTACCCAACTTCCCTTAATTCTAGTACCTTTCCTCCTTTAATAATTTCCTATTATCCCATATATAGTTTCTTTGTAATTTGTTTGCTACTTATTTCTGCCATTAGACAGTTCCTTGAGTCAAGAGACTATCTTTTGGCCTCTTATCCCCAGCTTTTAGCAGAGTGCTCTGCAGATAGTAGTATTTAATAGATGTTTATTGACTATCATTAGACTGACTAGTAGACCCTGTACTTATATTTCCTGTTGGCCCTTTGTTTGTGGCTTGAGAGTGCAATGGGAACCACAAAGGAAATTAACCTTTCCTTGTAAAGAGCTGGGAACTCAATTTCTCATTCCCTGTCAGAGAATTGAGCTAACTGGGGTTAAGTACCACCTATTTCATAACTATACTTTCTATTCAGAAATACAATGGGAGGAGCATTAAAGAAATCTGTGGGGACAGCTGGGTAGCTCAGTGGATTGAGAGCCAGGCCTAGAGATGGGAGGTCCTCGAATCAAATCTGGCCTCAGACATTTCCCAACTGTGTGACCCTGGGCTTAACCCCCATTGCCTAACCCTTACCACTCTTCTGCCTTGGAAACACAGTATTGATTCCAAGACAGAAGGTAAAGGTTTAAAAAAGAAAGAAATCTGTGTACACAGAGCCTCAAAGTACATATATGTTATGTCTGTATACTATTCTTCCATCAGAGAAAGGCAGAGAGAAAGTAAGAAAGAGAAAGGAAGGAAAGAAGGAAGGAAGGAAGGAAGGAAGGAAGGAAGGAAGGAAGGAAGGAAGGAAGGAAGGAAGGAAGGAAGGAAGGAAGGAAGGAAGGAAGGAAGGAAGGAAGGAAGGAAGGAAGGAAGGAAGGAAGAAAGAAAGAAAGAAAGAAAGAAAGAAAGAAAGAAAGAAAGAAAGAAAGAAAGAAAGAAAGAAAGAAAGAAAGAAAGAAAGAAAGAAAGAAAGAAAGAAAGAAAGAAAGAAAGAAAGAAAGAAAGAAAGAAAGAAAGAAAGAGAGAAAGAAAGAAAGAAAGAAAGAGAGAGAGAAAGAAAGAGAGAAAGAAAGAAAGAAAGAGAGAAAGAAAGAAAGAGAGAAAGAAAGAAAGAGAGAATGAAAGAGAGAGAGAAAGAAAGAAAGAGAGAAAGAAAGAGAGAGAGAAAGAAAGAAAGAAAGAAAGAGAAAGAAAGAAAGAAAGAAAGAAAGAAAGAAAGAAAGAAAGAAAGAAAGAAAGAAAGAAAGAAAGAAAGAAAGAAAGAAAGAAAGAAAGAAAGAAAGAAAGAAAGAAAGAAAGAAAGAAAGAAAGAAGTGTTAGGAAAGATTTAATAGATATCTGTGGAAAATTGAATAGGGATGAAAAGGAACTAGAGCATAAAAAATTCACCACCAAATGCAGAAAAGCAGAAATAATAAATGTAATTTTTCAGATTATGATGCAATAAAATTATTATCAATAAGGGTTCATGAAAAGGCAAATTAAAAATTAATTGGAAACTAAATAGTCAAATGGGTGGATCAAAGAATAAATCATAAAAATAATCCCTGATTTCATTGAAGACAATGACAATGAGGATACAGCATGTCAAATTTTATGGTATATAGCCTAAGCACTACTCAGGGGAAAATTTATATCACTTAATACTTACATAAATAAAATAGAGAAAAAGTAGATGAATGAACTGGGCATGCAACTAAAAAAAAACTTTAATAACAAAACAAATTAAAACCCCCAATTAAAGACTAAATTGGAAATCCTAAAAAATCAATGGAGAAATTAATAAATGAAAGTAAAACAACTATGAAATTGATAGATAAGACTAGGAGCTGTTCTACTGGGGGGAAAAGAATAAAATAGAGTATTGGTTAATTTGATTTTAAAATGAAAGAGAATCAAATTATCAGTATCAAAAATGAAAAGGGTGATTTCACTTCTAATGAAGACGAAATTAAAACAATCATTAGGAGCTATTTTGCCCAATTATATGAGAAGAAATCTGATCACCTTGATGAAATAAATGAATATTTACAAAAATATGAACTGCCTAGATTAACAAAATAATCAATCAAAGGTGTGGTCCCTTTCTGAAATTTTTACTTATGGCTCATAATGCCCATAAATTCAAACCTGAGAAATAATATTAGGGCTAGAATGGACCTTAGAAATCATCTTTCATATCATACCTGTGAAAAGTTGAGACCTAGAATGCTGTCCAAAGTGCTGCCTAACAGTCACAATTAGAACTCATGTCTCCTGAATTTTAATTAAATAAAATTTCCCATGACTTCACATTTACTAAGTTCTTTATAAGTAGCTTTTGTGATTATTATTGGGAGGTGCTATTATGTTAATAACATACTGATTTTCTATACTTTTATTATGTTGAGATAAAAATACATGTAGTGAGGAACTTGGATTATCACAGTATATAATTTTGTGAAGTTTGAGAAACAAAAGGTCAGGGGCTAGGGATTAGCTGGGTGATTTTATTGATATAAAGAACTCTAGGATGAGGAAACTCTCTCCCCATACAAGTGATCACTTTCTCTGGCACCTACAGTTTTAGAGGGTTTCCTCTAGCCTGAGAGTTTAAGTGACTTGTCCAGAATCACACAGCCAGTAAGTGTCAGAAGTGGAATATGAGAACCCAAAAATAGTTACCTGGTGACAAATTAATAGATCCAAATGTAGCAGGTACTAATATAAATCTAAAATATTGCCTTTCACATAGTTGGTACTTTCTGAATACTTGGTGAATTGAATCGGGAATTTTAAGGAAATAAAAGTCTATACTTACTCAACCTATTGCATTATTACACCTTTATTTGTATCTGTTTCAGATGTATACACACACACAATGTCATTTGACCCAAGTGCTGTAAACTTAAGCAATGGAAAAGTCCAGAAAATATCATCTCAAATAGAAAGGCAATAAAACTGGCAGGGGTGGGGTGATAGCTGAAAGTCATCACCCATCAATTATTCATTCCACAAACAATGAAAGAGTATAAAAGCAGCCCCACCATGATAACAAGGATTAAGTTGTAAGGAAACAAAGACTTGGAAAATTAAAAATAAGAAAAATTAGATGTTACTCATGAATGTCAAAAGGTACTACTAAAATAAAAAAGTCAGTGAATTATTAATTAGCTTTCAGTTACTGCTCCAACATTTGAGAGTAGTTTTACATAACATGGTAAAATAATCAGAATAATTAAGTAATAATATTTCATAGATATAAGGAGATATTTTATTCAAAGGGACAATATTTTCATTACTGAGTTGATTATCCCTAGGTAATACCTAAAATCTCTTTTTAAAAAGATTAAACATGTCATTGTAATCACCATCCTTATTTTGTTACTAATGAATTTTTAAAAACTTTTTGTTCCATATTGTTTATTGATTTTAAATTTCATTGAGTAGTTAGATATGCAAGAATAACCTTGAAAATAAAAAAGACTAGATTTTTTAAAGGGATAAAAAATAAATCTTATGGGTTGAATTTCTAGATATAATACGGTTCAAAAACACTTTAGAGTTGTTTTGTAATTTTTTACATATTGCAGGGGATCATTTTTGAGAAAAAAAACTGATGTTTTAAGTAATTACATCTAAGTATTTATTTCATTTGTTGTAACTTCATGTAATTAGTCATTGAAAAACTTTCACCTTTTCATCATCACTGTCTCACATTTTAGTGAGCCTTTCCCAGGGGTCCTTCTATATTAAATTGCTTAATATTAGAGATGGGCCTATGGGCAACTATGGCCCAATGGATAGAATGCTAGGACTGTAGTCATTTTTCTTAGTTCAAATCTGACCTCAGACACTTACTAGCTGTATGACCCTGGAAAAGTCACTCAAGCCTGTTTGCCTCAGTTTCCTTATCTGTAAAATGATCTGGAGAAGGAAATGGCAAATCACTCCAATTGACAAAAAAAAATGAGGTCATAAAGAGTTGGACAAAACTGAAAAATAACTGAAAAACAAACAAGGAGTGAGCCTGGCTAGAATTGATACTCTGTAATTTCATGTTCAATGTTGGTAAGATATGAACTTAGAAGCCATTCAAAAATTTACAAAAGGAAACTGTCATACCACAGAAAGTCTATTCAACAAGGAATCCAGTAACTAGGTGCAGCCCCACTTTATTACCATATGAAAAATTGTTTGACCAATAGGACATGATGGGGTGACTTACATAGCATTGAAAAATTCACTAAGTTCACATGCATGAACCTCTTTTTTTAAAAAAGAAAAATTTCTTTCCCCCCAATTACACGTCAAACAATTTTAATATATGTTTTAAAAATTTGAATTTTAAATTCTCTTCTTCCCTCTTACTCTCTGGCCTTCCCTCTACCTGAAATGATCAGCAATCTTTATATGTGTGTGTATGTAGGTAGGCATATATTAATATGTGTACATTATGTATATTCCATATTACACATAAATTTAACTTTTAATAATTATTTTCTAATATTTTAGAATCCATATTTTCTTCCTCCCTCTTATCATTTCCTTTCCAAGATGGCAGGCAATATGATATAGATTAGATACATGGGCTAATCATTCAATATGTATTTTTATGTTCATCATGTGATGAGACAAAAATTGATAAACCAATTTTATTTATTTTTTTATAAAACCAGCATCTTGTCTTATTTGTTATTTCAATGGTTTTCTTACCTTCAATTTTATTCATCTTTCCTTTAATTTTCAGGATTTCAAATTTGATGTCTAATAGAGGATTTAAAATTTGTTCTTTTCCTAGTTTTTCTGGTTGCATTCCCAATTTGTCGGTCTGTTCTGTCTCTATTTTATTGATATAAACATTTAGAAATATATATTTCCCCCCTAAGTACTGCTTTGCTGGGTATGTTGTCTCCTTGCTATTACTCTCTTTAATGAATTTGGTCATTTCTATGACTTGTTATTTGACCTTTGACATTCTTAAGGGTATAAAGTTATTTAGTTTCCAAGATTAGTCTTTTTGTAGCCATTTGTTGAGTGTAAATTTATAGCATTATGATTTCAGGATACATTTAATATTTCTGATTTTCTACATTCAATTATGAGGCTTTTATGTCTTATTATATGGTCAGTTTTGTGAAGGTGCCATGTACCACTGAGAAAAAGAAATATTCCTTTCTATTTCCACTTAGTTTTCTCCAGAGGAGCATTAACTCTAACTTTTCTAAAATTCTATTCCCCTCCTTCGTTTCTTTCTTGTTTATTTTTTAGTTTATCTAATTCCAAGAGGTAAAGGTTAATGTTCCCTACTAATATAGTTTTACTGTCTATTTCCTAGCCAACTGAGTGTGATGAGAGTAAGGTTCAAGCAATGCTACCTTTCTATCTTCCCCTCCACTACATTAACTTTTATATGCCTCCTCATATGAGATAATCTACTCCCCCCTCTCCCTTTCTCTTTTCCCAATGTGTTCTTCAGTAAGCAATCTGATACAAATTTACATGTGCAATTATGTAAAACATTTTTCTTATGAGTCATTTTGTGGAAGAAATCTCAAACAAGAAAAGACAAAGTTAAACAGTATATTTTGATCTGCATTCAGATTATATGAGTTCTTTTTCTCTGGAAGCAGATAGCATTTTTTTCATCATGAATTTTTGGCATTGTCTTAGATGACTATTTCTGAGAGTAGGTCATTCATACTTGATCATCAAACAATAATGCTGTTAATTGTGTACAGTATTCTGGTTCTGCTCACTTTAATTTGCATCACATATATGTATTTCCAGTTTTTTTCTGAAATCATCCTGCTCATCATTTTTTAAATTTTATTAACAATTTTCATTATAATTTATTCTACTCAAAATATAGTATATAAGTTTATTTCTGTTGTATGTGATTATATACTTGTACATATTTCCAGCACTGAATTAAAACTCCCTAAGTATAAAATCCTAGGGATTTTTTATCATCAGTTAATACAACTTTTTTGTTACTATTTATTTTTATTTTTTATATATAGCATAATATAAATCAACTTAGCCATTCCCTAAGTGATGGACATCCCCTCGATTTTCAATTCTTTGTCACTACTAAAAGAGATACTATAAATATGTATGTACATATAAGTCATTTTTCTCCCCCCCCCCCACTTTTTTTAAATCTCTTTAGGATATAGACCTATTAGTGCTATCAATGGGCCAAAGGGTATGTATAGCCTTTTAGGCTTAGCTCCAAATGGTTCTCCAGAATGGTTAGGTCCATTCACAACTTTATCATTTGTCCTAATTTTCCCACATTCACTCCATCATTTGCCATTTTCATTTTCTGTCGTATTGGCTAATAAGGCAGTACCTCTGAGTTATTTTATTTGCTTTTCGCCAATCAATATGAATCCTTCAATCAATGAGCATTTTAAAAATATAAGTATGGACAATTTTGATTTCTTCATCTGAAAATAGCCTGTTCATATCCTTTGACCATTTCTCAATTGAACATTAACTTGTATTCTTATATATTTTGTTAAGTTTTCTATATGTCTGAGAAATGAGACCTTTATCAGAAAAATTTGCTGTATGTCTTACCCATCCCTTAGTTTTCTGTTTTCCTTCTATTCTTGTTTTTATTAGTTTTGTTTGTGCAAAAAATTTTTAAATTTAGTGTCATTTAAATTATCCATTTTATATCCTGTAATGCTCTCTATATCTTGTTTGGTCATAATATAAGAATAAGTACTTTTAAGGACAATATCCAATTGTATTGAATTCACATTGAAATAGAGTGATACAGCCTGAAAAAATTAGAGACTCTCAATATGTAAAACAACTTTTTAAGGAGTTGCTTATAACTTCATTCTACTCTAAACTATGTTTCTCAGTTCTAACAAATCAAAGACCACCCTAAAGATATTCACAAAAAAGGTTGATGGTTATTTTATTTATGTGACACAACTTTTTTAGATCAAAGTAAACTGTTTGTCCCATGAATTGCATTTTCTTTAATGGTTCACTTTTCTAATGTAATGGTGATTTGGCAATTAAGTTACTAATGATACTAAAGTTTTGATAAATCTAAAGTTTTTGAGTTTCTCAAATCCAATAACGTTTTCTTTTTAATTTTAATTTTTTATTCTAGATTTAAACATCAAAAAATTCTATCCATGCAGGAAAACCCATAAGAGGATTCTATGTGAAACCTGCTTTTCACTCTGCTTGCTTTTTAAAAAAATGTATATTACAATTTCTACATATTATTTTCAAAACATGTTTCTGTTGCTATCAGAACTTTATACTATTCACTTCTATACTTCAAATATGTTTCAATATTTCTCTCTCTCTTTTTGTGTAACTATCCATATCAAAAGAGAAAAAAAAACCCTTGCAAAAAAATTCAAATTGAATCCACATTGTGACCATCTCTCTCTCTCTCTCTCTCTCTCTCTCTCTCTCTCTCTCTATATATATATATATATATATATATATATATATATATATGTATGTATGTGTGTGTGTGTGTGTGTGTGTCTGCCCCTTTTCATCCTCTCTCTACAAGAAGGTGAGTAATAAGCTTCATCCTCATTTCTCTGGAGACATGGTTGGTCATTGCCTTGATCAGAGTTCTAAAGACTTTTATAGATGTTTTTCTTTATAATATTGATGTTCTGTAAATTATTCTCCTGTGTCTGCTCATCTCACCTGATTCAATTTATACTACTCAGAATTCTCTGAATTCTGAACCACAAGCTCTGGTATGCTGGTTTTCCTCCTCATCCTGAGTCACAGAGTGGTCAATGCAACAGAGTCTTACAACCAGTGCCAGCAAAGGGACCCCTGAACTCTCCTTTTGGTATGTTGTTCAACCCCTTTACTGTCTATATCCTGAGAGCTCCAGAAGGTATTGCTGCCATTTCAGTTGTCCCAAGGCCAGCTTGCCAACCTTTGCTCCAGTTTTGCCTGGGCATGGTCCTAGATGAACTGTATTCCACTCTCACTCTGATGTGACAGACTTTTCTTGCTGAACTTCTAGGTTGCCTCAGGCAGAAATTGTTTCACCCCATCTTTTGTGGATTTTGATGCCTAGAATTTGTTTTTAGGCATTATTTTAATGTTTTTGGAGGGGAATTTATGAGACCTCAGAAGAGTCACTGCCTTTCCTTCACCATTGTGTCTCTGCTCCCCACCTCAGTTTATCCATCTAAAAATGAGGTTAATATGATCTTCCATAATTTACAAGCATGTAATAAGGATGATAATAAGTGATATGTGAGAACACTAAAAAAATTTAAGGCAAAAGCCATAATAAAAGCCTACAGTTTAACACAAGCTTATAATTTGTTTGATATCACAAAGAGCTATAGAATTTCTATACTGATTATGGGGATTTGGGCTTGAAACAATCACATTGCTCTGTAAATTTGAAATATATTATTTTTTGTTCTAAGCCTTGTGATTTTATTAAAGTTTTGAGCTTCCCTAGTAGTGAAACTCAAGCCAGTACAAGTCAACAATTGCCATACAACTGTTTATCTTTCTAGCAAAGATTTTTGGATGGGCAAGGAGGGACATATCAGCATGATCAGTGGTAGGATTCAGACCCAAGGCTTCATGAGTATCAATGGCTTCTGAGGTTAGCTCTCATTTTTGAACCTGCTTCTAAATAAATGCAATATATAAATGAAAAACTCGATCAATATAGGACTAGTTGCATATTCAGTACAAAATATTGTTTTTTTTATTTTATTTAGTCAATTTAGAACTAATTATTATTCCTTGGTTACAAGAATCATATTCTATTCCTCCCTCCCCTACCCCCACCCTTCCCATAGCCACATGCAATTCCACTGGGTATTACATGTGTCCTTCATCAGAACCTATTTCCATGTTGTTGATGCTTGCACTAGGATGTTCATTTAGAGCCTTTATCTGCAATCATATCCCCCTCGACCCATGTAATCAAGCAGTTGTTTTCCTTTGGTGTTTCTACTCTCACAGTTTTTCCTCTGAATGTGGATAGTGGTTTTTCTCGTAGATTCCTCCAGGTTATTCAGGATCACTGCATTGCAACTAATGGAGAAGTCCATTACATTCGATTGTACCACAGTGTATTAGTCTCTATGTACAATGTTCTCCTGGTTCTGCTCCTCTCACTCTGCATCAATTCTTAGAGGTTGTTCCAGTCCCCAAGGAATTCCTCCACTTTATTATTCCGTTGAGCACAATAGTATTCCATCACCAACAGATACCACAATTTGTTCAGCCATTCCCCAATTGAAGGGCATCCCCTCATTTTCCAATTTTTTGCCACCACAAAGAATACAGCTATGAATATTCTTGTACACATCTTTTTCCTTATTATTTCTTTGGGGTACAAGCCCAGCAGTGCTATGGCTGGATCAAAGGGCAGACAGTCTTTTAGCATCCTTCGGGCATAGTTCCAAATTGCCCTCCAGAATGGTTGGATCAATTCACCACGCCACCAGCAATGCATTAATGTCCCAACTTTTCCACATCCCCAAATATTGTTTTAATTGATATGGATGATACAGGAATATAACCTATGGTTTCTTGGCCTCAAAAAGCTTACAACTCAATGAACAGAGAATAGGTAATATTATAAAGTAGTAATAACAGAAAGCGTCAGCATAATTATGCCTCAACATAAATAAATTGTGTTATTTGTTGGCTAGAAGAATTAGGAAGAAAAACAATATTTTGTCAAACCATTCCTACATTGGGGCTAGAATCACATATAAGCTATAGATTTTGGTTATATGAAGTTTGGGAATTTTGTTTTATCTTGTGTTTTTTTTGTCATATCAGCATTCTAATTCTCATGAGTTATTTATGATGATGGATAAACCTGATAGATTTAGGTGACAGTCCACTTACCCACAGCTAAGGGGCTAAGTATCTTAAGCATCTTCATAATTGATGATTACAATATTTGTACCAATTGACCCTGGTTCAGAGAATAAGAATATTCTGGTAATAAAGAACACAAGAACCACTTTCTCAAGTTATCATCTCACTTTAGAATTTATCTGTGCAACATGTACATGTATAATAAGTACAACAGAGTTTTAGAAAAATTCAGTCAAATATTCTTAAGATCTTAAGTTATTATTTTGAAAAAAAAATTATTGAATTGACTATGTATCTTGGCATCATAAGAAGCTACAAGTCCAGTCTAAGTTGATCTTTGCCAATCCTATTATTAGAGTGCTGTCTCATTCATAACTACAAAGCTAATCCATGCACTTTTACTTGCAATTAACAATAAGGAAGCGGAAATGTTATTTTCTAGCTCTTCCAAGGTTGAGGGCTATTGGTCAGGAAGGGTATGCTAGAAAAAAATGGGAAAACAATTATCATTCTTTTGTGGATGGATTTTAATAGCACACAAATAATTAGGGTCAGAAGATCATAGAGTTAGAGATGGCAGAGAATTTTAGTACCATTTGATCTAATTCCCCTCATTTCATAGATTAGGAAACTGAAGCCTAGAAAGATTAATTGACCTCCCTAGGGTTGCATAGATATGGTAGAGTCCAAATTTGAACACAGACCTGTCTAAGATCTAACTCACAGTCCTCTGTATCATGCTATAAAGAACAATGAACTCATTTTCTTCTAGGTTTATTCAGATAAAATACACAGATGCTAGAGAACAATAAGTTTAATTATTTTTAATAGTTTTATTCCTTCTCTAAAAATAATGAAGAATTATAGACAGAAAGAAGTTGGATTAGCAATGACCAACAACCTAAGTAATTTATTGTTTTCTCTACTATCACCTAGAATTTTTTGTCCCATTGAAATCATGTGGAATGATCCCCTTTTTTATTTGGGGGATTCACCTCTGCTTTTTGGAGTTGCAATTGGATGTTTTTGCTGACTTATGTATTGTGGCTTCTCTGCACAAATTTTTACATTATTTGGTTTCATATATTTAAAGAAATTGTGGTCTAACACCAGATAGAGGGTTTTTTTTTTTCTGAAGGGGGAGTGAAATAATTTTTTTTTTATATATATGGAGGACTTTGAAATTGGGAGTATATTATTTCTAAGAAAGAATAAAAGAAAGGGAATTTGTGTCAGCTATGTCCTTAAGTTAGTATATTGACAACAGAATAATCTTTTTAAAATACTTGTGAGGTGGGGTTCTGCTAGTTCTTTTTGAAAGGGGGATGGGAAATGAAGGATGTTGACAGTTGGTTGATTTGTATGTCTAGTTACTAAATCTTTTCATTCATACTAAGACCTCCTATGTACTTTGATTAAATCCCATTCAATTCATGAGGCAATAATACATGTACTGTAGTCCAGGCTACAGATAGATCAATTCTGCTTACTTCTCATGCACTTATTTTCTGTAGGCTTATGGCAATATATTTTGTTTCTTTATATTTTCATATGGTTGGAGAGCTTTGCCATACTGAAAATATTGAAAGAACCCCTTACATCGGTCAACATTTACAGAATGGTTATAAGTGAAATAAATGAGTAGAAAAAAGAATTTTTTAAACTTAGACTTTAATTTAGAAACAGGACTTAAATTTTTAATCCTGATTATTTGAAAATTTTGAAACATTCTGCTGTTTCTCCTTAGATGTTTCATAAAGTTAATTTGTACTGTCTTCTGTTTTAACGTTGATCTTAGTCAAAAACCATTCTGTATCCTTACTGTACAATTCTGAGAGTTTTGCAAGCAAACATATAAGAGTGGTTTTCTTCTTTTGTTGCTAGGAGTTTTGCTATTATGATCTGAAAGAGAGGGTAGATAATATGATACACGTTTTACTTTCAGCAAGCTTGTTAATAATCGGCTCTGAATTTTTCATGAAGGCTTCAGTAACCTGTAGCCTGTAGTTGAAGCTCTGGGGGTTTCTACCACAAAGGGGTGGATCAGCTGAGCTCTCACTTCCCATCTGGCACCGGGTGACAGGGACAGTCAGGGGGGCTGCAGGAAACCTGAAGAAGAAGAAAGCTGATGTGGGACGTCCATTGTAGTGCATAAAAGGCTAAACATGTGCTGTTGTATGGATGTATCTTTGAGACACTTGTTTATCACTGGCTTCAGAATATAGTTAGTCAATGAGTTTAACTTCAGAGTCACCAGAACAGCTGCCGCTCGTGTAAGTAATACTCTCTATACCGTGCAGGACCCTCATTTGCCAAACCAGATTCGGGACCTCTTTTCAGGCAATGTTTGAGACTGTTGTTCAGTTTGGTCAGGCATGCTGCTTATTTCCACATACAGGTCCATGCGCACGTGGACGCATATACACACAGGCACATTGTTGATACTCCCTTGGTTTTAAGAAATCAAATCATTTTACCTGTCTAGTAGTCATTGTACCCTAAATGGTCTCAAACTCAGCACAAAGTTTTCGAATTAAGCCCATGTTGGTTTTATGTCAGAAAAATCATGTGGCAAGTGATTTTGTGTTATAAAAAAAATCAAACATAAATATTACTTTATTTTTCAAACCAAAAAAAAAAGGAAGAATCATTATCCAAAAGGAGGGGAGAAAATAATTAGAATCACTTAAATATTGTGGCCATATCATTTGTTTTCTACTAAGGTTGTTACATATTTCCACTTTTTAAAAATCTACACAAACAAGAAGAGCTTTATATTTGAATATTTTTCCATCTAACTCAAATATATTTTCTCTCCCTCTCACCTCCCCCGTTGGAGAAAAAACATCAAAACCCTTTTTAAAAAATTCATGTATAGTCAAGTAAGACTAAAACTAATTCCCATGCTGTCCATACCCAAAAATTTGTGCATCATTCTGTATCTTGTCTATCATTTCTGACAGAAAGTGGGTAGCATGTTTTATCACTGGTCCTTTAGAATTGTTGTTGGTCAATTTATAATATATTTGGAAAGTGACCTTTTAGCTATGACAGTTTCCAATCACATTAAAATTCTTAGGGATACAATCAGAATTTTTTTATCTTTTCAATAAGAAATAAGTTGATGAGTTCATATTCTATAATAAGTGCTTTGAAGAACTTTGCGTTTTAATGCTACACTTGAAAATATAATTCCTAAAGGTTAGTATGTTCTTGTGAAGTCCTCTCTAAGTGCCCCTTCATGGTGTGGAAGTAATGCTAGCTTCTTCAAGGATACAGAACATCCTACTAAGCTGAAAGGGCTTTGAGTATAGACCTGGTGACAGATTGTGTATCTGCTTTCTAAGCACCAGTCCACCTAAATTCAGAGGTTCATTGCCAGATAGGATGCTTTGATAATAATCATGAAAAATTGAACTTAAATATAAAATTTATTAATCAGAAAGATAGTAATGAAGGACATCATCAGTTGATGCAGGATGGTAGAAGATTATAAGTAGCATCCCACAATAAAATGCAACTGGTAAAGGGAAAAAACAGGCTGATATGGTTAAGAGACTCAACTAAGAAAAAAATCATCCCAAAAACATTTAAAAATGAGACTGAAAGGAGGGCAACAGGTAGATGAAAATGGAAAAGATGTGCAAAAATTTTACAACAATCTTTTTTTTTTTGCCAAAAATGACAATGTAAATACTAACATCACAGACCCCGGTGTACTATATGGGGAAATGGAAAGGTCACTAACAAAAAAATGGAAAGAAGAACAATTTTATTTTCATTGTAGCACTCAGTTTCAAAGGTATCTGGAAAAGTCAGAATATCAAAAGCATGGAAATACTCTCAGATATTATTCGTACTCAAAAAAAGTCATTATCAGTAATAGTGAAATAATTTCATTGGAATAATTTATGCATAGAAGGCTTCTTTGACAAAGCCATAAGAAAGGAATAGGCAAGTTTTCACAAATGAAATATAGCAAACCACATCTATATAGTCACATGAACTGAAGGTATAGACAAATAAGATCCCACTGTGCATATGTGTGGTTCCCATATCCATGAGGGATATATCCTAAGAAATCGTGGGGATGACTGAAAACACAGATATAACATAATACCTTCTGACCTCAAATATTTGTGTGCCTTCTGCCCCTGGCTTGGCACTACACACCATCCCCTCAAAAAACTCCTTTGAAAGTGAAAAAAGTGAAAGTTAAAGCAGAAGAGATGGCTGCAAGGGGCAGATCCACATGGAAAGTAAAACTAAAACTGCAGATAAGAGGAGCTTATTGTACTTTGTTGACTATTAAAAAAGCATTCAGTTTGGTAGCATGTGATACTACTTTTAAGAACTTATGACAAATATGATGTAGTTTTGGCTTTGTTGTTTCTTCTTAGTTTGTATTTTGATCTTCCCATTAAAGTTGGGGTCTGCTCCTGGGGTATGGAGAGGCACCAACCAAAGCTTCAGGTTTTCTGTGCAGTTGGTTTTTGAGCTGACTCTGGGTATCATTAAGTTTTCAGTTCTGGTCTGAGCAACCACATATACTCTTTCCTGTCCCATTCCCCTGTGACTACAAACTCTGGTGTACTCGTGTTCCTCCTTGCATTGGGACTGCGACTCAAGAGTGAAACCTTTCTTGCATGTCTAGTAGGTTGTTTTGAACTGGAAATTTGTTTTATTCCATCTTTTGTGGGTTCTGCTGCTCTAGAATTGGTTTTGATGCATTATTTTAAAGTTGTTTGAGAGAAATTTAATTATTTTTTTCAATTACATGTAGAAACAATTTTTGACATTTTTTGATTCTCTCTCTCCCACCCCCACGGCGGTATGTAGTCTGATATAGGTCATACCAGTCTTTTCAGGCAATGTGTATTTCCATATTCACCATGTTGTGACTGAAGGCACATATCATATATACAATAAAAAAAACATGAAGGAAATAAAGTGAAGGATGACATGCTTTGATCTGCAATCAGATTCCAACAGTTCTTTCTTTGGTCATGGATAGCATTTTTTTTAGCATAAGTCCCTTGTTTTGCTGACAATTATTTTGTCCATCATAGTTAATCATTGTACAATATTTTTGTTACTATATATACTGTTCTGGTTCTGCTCACATCACTTTGCATCACTTCAAATAAGTCTTTCCAGGATTTTTTGAACTCATTCTGTTCATCATCTCTTATAGTGTAATATGCACCACAACTTGTTCATCCATTCCCCAAGTGGTGAACATTACCTCTCAGTTTTCAGGTTCTTTGCCACTACAAAAAGAGCTACTATAAATATTTTTATATAAGTAAGTCCTTTTCCCCTATATTTAATCTCTTTGGGATAAATACCAGTAATGGTATTGCTGGGCCAAAGAATATGCATAATTTCATGGGTGTTAGAGTGTGGTTTGGAGGGGAATTCATGAGACCTCAGGAGAATAACTACTTTTCTTCTGACATCTTGGCTTTGCCTCAGAGAGTTAAGCATTTCAAAGATCACTCAAGCTTATAGGGAAATAGCATCAGCCCTGAAAAATACAGAAGAACATTGAAAATAAAAAAGAATACCAAGAACTGACAAACTATTACTAAGAGATAGTCTAATCCACACACACACACAAAAACAAGTAAAGACCTTCATAGGGAAGCTATTGATTCTTTTCTAGTATGACATATGCTTCTTGAATCTGGAAGAATAATGATACCAATTTTTTAAAAGCTTCTAACCATTGCTGCGGAGGGAAAAAAATGACTCATGGCATTGACAATACAAAGACTGAAGTACTAGAGAATGGAAAATGTGATTATTGATGAAATTCTTTTTCTCATTTGAGGCCATACCACAACCATTGTTAGAAGAATCTAAAGACTCTTCATTAGACTGTAAAATATACATTCCTGAAATATTTGGGAGATTTTACATCATTCAACATGCTGGCCTATTTGAGGAAATGGTAGACTGATATGTTGCTGTACTTAGAAGAAAAATTATTACAGAATTATAGAAATTCCCAAATGAAGATGGAATTCTGAAACATGTAAGGAAATTTATCTAGACTGTGGGAACAAACATGTTTCACTGACCTGGAGACTCAACTGATTTAAAACCTATTGGTTAAATAGGTTATAGGCAATAATCAAACTAGACTTGAAAAAATGGACTGATTGTCAAAGGTACCCTTAATAGCCATTGTTTTGTGTGGCCACATGATGAATTTTCAAATGTGCCATAGTCAATGAAAGTCAATGCCAAAGCATGTAAAACCAGTGATTGCTAAAAAAAAAAAAAGAACATATGACATAAAAGGTTTTTTTAAGTTGTAAAAAGGGTAACAGAAAAATGGAACATAAACAATGACTCACGGGAGACTTTTTCCATGGCCATATCAGATGAAGGGGAAAATCTCTTGTGGGCAACTGTCCATTGCTTGCTAAAAAATGTTTATCCCAAATGCAGTATTATCTATGGTTTCTAGGATTAGCTCATGCTCTCATAGAATAAGTTACATAGAATAAGAATCACTGAGGGAATTTAATTAATCCTATCAAATAATTTGTTATTATCCTCCTTTCTTTTGATTGGTGATGCTTTTGAGTGACCCAAATGTTCCAATGTGACATCTTTCTATACTTCAAATGAATACATTATTGCTGCTCTGATTAAGTTATTGAAGAAAGGCATCCTTCAACAAAAATATGTTGATACTACTACTGGGTCTGTATCCCAAAGAGATCACCATATATATATGTATATATATATATATTAGTCTCTCGGTGATTGAGAATGATCAAAAAATAGCTGAAAAGAGCCTACTTATACAAAAATATTCTAGCAGCTCTCTTTGTAGTGGCAAAGAATTGGAAACCAAGGTATTGTCCATCTCTTAGGGAAAAGATGAATAAGTTGTGTTATATGCTTGTGATGGATCCCCATAAAACATAATGAAGGGGGCAGCTGGGTAACTCAGTAGATTGAGAGCCAGACCTAGAGATGGGAGGTCCTAGCTTCAAATCTGGCCTCAGACACTTCCCAGCTGTGTGACCCTGAGCAAGTCACTTCACCCCCATTGCTTAGCCCTTACCACTCTTCTGCCTTGGAACCAATACACAGTATTGATTCCAAGAGAAGGTAAGGGTTTTTAAAAAAAAATCATGAAAAGGATGTTCAGAAAAACCTGAAAAGACTTATTTGAATGATGCAAAGCAAAGTGAACAGAACCAGGAGAACTATGTATACAATAACAGAAATATTATATAATAATCAACTATGAAGGACTAAACTATTATCAGCAATGTAAGATCCCAAGATAACACCAAAGGACTCATGATGAAAATTGCTATCCACAGCAAAAGAAGGAACTGTTGGAGTTTGGTTGCAGATCAGAGCATTCAATTTTTCACTTTATTTCCTTCCTGAGTTTTTTTCTTGTATGTACAATGTGTTTTTTCATGACATGAGGAAAATGGAAATATGTATTGAATGACAGCACTGGCATAATTTATATTGGAGTATTTACCACCTCAGGGAGGAGACAGGGCAGGGAAAGAGGGAGAGAATCTGAATTGCGAAATATCAAATAACAATTGTTTTTCTTAAAATGTTTCTACATGTAATTGGAAAAAAATGTAAAAGTTTAAAAAACATATTGCTATGCCTGACTTTCTAAGATAAGCTTTCACAGATAATTCATAGATAAATCATAAGCTGCTTGAGGGCAGAAACAAATTTCACATTTGTTTCGGTGTCTTTACTGCCTACCGCAGTGCCTGGCTCATAGGAGCATAAGTGTATGCTGATTGATTGACCACAACATACCCAGGTAACATAAAAGTAGATATTAGTGAAGGAAATGAAAAAACTAAATATTTGATCTTAGATCAATTTTAATATGGCTTCCTTAATTCTCAAACACACTCTCTCCTGCTTGATGCTTAGATGTACCTTGGAATGTACACCTGTGACAAGTTGCAACACCTGGAGTATAAGCAGAGATGTCCTGTGCACCATGAATACTGGTTAGCACTGAAGTATTTTGAAATGATAAAGCAATTCCCTTACTGGCCACTAATATAGGGTTGTTTGGGGATGGGATTAGATGATTAAATGTAGGACCAATATCAGAAGAATAAACACCACTGAGTGTTGTAAACAATAAACTATAAATATCACAGAAGAATAACACCACTGAGTAGGCAGAAAAAGATTTAAAAGCAAATGACCCATCCTCAATTCTTCTCTTTTCCCAACTTCATACTACTTGAATACAATGAGGATGCACTCATCCCTCTTCTTGGAAAAATGTCAAACTGCCAACACATGGCTGGTAGGGAGCCCCACTCAGAGCAGCCAAGAAAAGACCTAGAACATACAGCTAGAAGAAAGCAGCTTTGTGCATGCTCTGTTACAGCACACTCTCGAGTGTCCCTTTAAAATGGATTAGCTTTCCCTAAAAGGATACAAAACTGTCCCCACGCCATGCTTGGTCCCAAATTCCCAGTCCAAGTAGATTCAGGTCATCTCCAACGTGATGGATCTCTGACGACCATGCAAGTCACCATGTCCTTGATCATATCCTGTCCTGATGACCCATGTCCATTTGCAAATGAGGTGGGATTCTTTCAGAGAAGCAATCCTTGCTGCATATCCTTACTATAGTAGATTAAGTAAATCTCCTTTTGTTAAATGTTAAAGGACTTGGGAGTCCTTCATTTTGTCCTGCCATCAAAACTGAACTAAGAATGTTGGTTTGTCCTCTAAGCAACACTTTTGTGCACTTTCTCTAGCCCCAACGCTGTTCTGACTTCACTCTCTATGACCATCTAAGTCAATTCAACTGTATGCCATCTCCTACTCTCAAATCTCTTATCCTCTTATCAAATCTTAATACATTGATTGACAAGCCTCTGCCCTGTGTTATGCCCTTCATTGACCTCTTCTGTTCTTATTCACGTGCTTCTTAACAGAGCAAAAGAAAGTCACACATTCATGCTTACTGGGCACATTTAAAAATCACATTATTCATGGTTCAGGGGATAGAAACCCAAGCCTGGAGACAAGGGGCCCCAGGTTCAAATTTGACTTCAGACTCTTCCTAGCTATGTGACTCTGAGCAAGTCACTTAACCCCCATTGCCTAGCCCTTATTCAGAACCAATATACAGAACTGATTCTGAGATAAAGATAAGGGTTTTTAAAAAATAAAATAAAATCACAATATTCAAATTCAATTGGGCCCTCACAATAGCAAAGCAATATTTTTATTCCTTCTTAAATGGTTCCCTGTATCATTCTTCACAGAAGCTATTCCAAAACTTTTCTTGTCACCTCAAACCTCTCACACATCCTCATATTCCAAAGAGAGGTAAAGGAGGAAGGAATAGCATACAGCAACGGAAGACTTGTTGAATGGTCTCAATTTTTTTCAGTCCCTCTTTTCCCCTTTTATTTCAAAACCCCTTAATATCATCTACTACTCTCTGCTTTTTCCCAATCTGATTGTAAATGGTCCTTCTATCCAAGTCAACCCTTCTAAGTGTTCTCTGATTCTCGTCATCTCCCATCTTCTCTAGTGTACTGCAAATTCAATATTCTGTCTCTTTCTGCCTCTCTAATATTCAGCATCTCCTTATTTACTGTTCCTTCTCTACTGCCTTTTAGGTATGTCCAAGTATCCCAATCCTTAAAAAAAATCTTCCCTAGATCCTTCCATTTCTTAAAACTATCATTCAATATCTCTTCTCCTTTTCTCATCCAAACCATGGGAAAACTATATTTGTTTCTCCTTCTTTTGTTTAATGTTTTGTAATCTGGCTTCTGACTTCTCTCTCCATTGTTGGCAACAATTCATCATCAAATATGGTGATCTTTTCTCAGTTGTCACCTTTCTTGATATAACGACTATATTTGACACTGTTCCCCCCTTCCCAACCTGAATATTTTATCTCTCAGTTTTTTTGTGACACTCTATCTTCATACTCCTCCTACCAATCTAACGGCTGCTTCTCTAAACCTTTCCCAGTTCATCAAATATATCATGTCCACTAACTGTAGGTGGTCCTCAAGATTCTTTCATAGGCCCTCTATATACTCTGCTGCTTGTGGCTTAATCAACTTCCATAGAATTAATGATCATCTCCAGGAAGATAACTCTCAGATCCCTAATCTATATTCAGCCCCAATCTCTTGCTGAGCTCCAGTCTCACATTGCCAATTATCTTTTGAGCATTTCAAACTCTCTGTTCTAGAATCTTCTCAAATTCAGCATGTCCAAAACAGGACTCATTATTCTCCACCCTACCTCCAACCTAACCCACTTACAAATTTCCCACCATTCTCTTCTTGTTGTAAATTCCCTCTCCTTCACCCCACAATCTAATAAATCCCTCTTATCTCCACAACATCTCTTGCTTCTGATTCCTTCTCTTTATAGACACAATTAGCACCCCATGCCCTCATCATTACTGCTCTAGATTACTGAAGTGGTTATTTTGTCTCAATTCTTTCTCTACCACAGTCTTATCTGTATTCTGCTGCCTGTGTGATTTCCTTTAAGTGCAGGTCTGATCATCTCATTCACTTACTTAAATTCCAATAGTTTCCTGTTGTCTCTAAGAGAAAATGTAAACTCCTATATTATTTGGAAACTGTTTTAGAATTTACCGCCAATCTGCTTTCAACATTTCTGCTGCAACTAGGTGGCACAATGGATGGAACACTGGACATGGAGTCAGGAAGTTGTTTTTTAGTTGTTTTAGTCATGTCCAACTCTTCAGGACCCCATTTGAGGTTTTCCTGGCAAAGAAATAGGAGTGGTTCACCATTTCCTTTTCCAGCTTATTTTACTGATGAGAAATTGTGTATGCTGGTCTGGATCAGACTTGAACTCACATCTTTCTGACTCCAGTTCCAGTGTTCTATCCACTGCTCCACCTAGCTATGCAGCTGCTTCTGTTCAAGAAGACCTGATCTCAAATTTGGGCTAAACTCTTACTAGAACCCCTTGTCATCTTTCTTTTAGTGTTTTCAGATAATTTTGTATTTTTTTCCCTTTGGGGAATTGTGCAGTCAACCTGCTCAATAGTTATAATAACTGGAATTATTTTAAGCACTTAGAATTGAGTTTTACCATTTTTCATGCTGATTTTATTACCTGATGATTGCAGTTCTCTGTTTTCTTCCTTTTTTGTTCAGTCTTTCAAACACAGTTTGTATTTAAAAGGTTTTAAAGTACCAAAACTGTTACCCAAGTACCATGGATTGTTTTCTGGTATGGCATTGTTAATAGTATATAATGAAATGTATAAAACTTTGTGTTCAATTTGATGGTTGGCACTTGTAACATAAATGTTTGCAAATAAACTATTACTGATAAAAAAAAAAAGTCACTTACCTCACAGGGTTGTTATAAGGATCAGATGAGGTAGTATTTGTAAAGCATTTAACATAGCTTATGATACATAGTAGGTGCTCAAAAAATGCTTGTTCCCTTCCAATTCTCCCTATTTTTCTGGCCTCGTCATAGATTACTCTCCCTTCCACACTCTATGATCCAAATAGTTTGCTCTCTCTGCTTTGCAACTCACATTGCCTCAGTTACTCCTTCAAGAAGCATTTCAAAGACTACCTTCTACATTAAACTTTTCTTCATGTCCTCAAATGCTTGCATATCCCAGTCAAATTGTTTTGCATTTATGTGTATTTATTTATTTTTGTATTTATTCACCCAATGTGCTTGTTGTCCCCCCTGTTAGAATGTGGCCTCCTTGAAAGTAGGGATTGTTTCATTCTTTGTATTTGTATCCCCAATGCCTAGTAATAGTGCCGGGCACATAGTAGGTACTTAATAAACACTTGTTGATTAATAAAGTCATTCTATTCAAATGTCAATATTTAAAACTGGTTGGGCTATATTTAAGAAATATTTCAATTCTTGGACCTCCAGTAAAGCATAAGCTAGATTTGAAATCTAGATTTCACAATGTGAGCTAATGGAAGGACAATCTCTTGCAGTATTTGTGGCACTGGAGTTCAGAATCACCCAAGTTATACGAAGAACCTGAATGCAAAGGAAGAGACAGAAATTATGAAGGTAGTTGGAGCTTCTGGATGTGTGTTCCTTCCCTGGAAATGAGTGGCTTAACATAGAAAAATGTAGTTTTTTAATTCATGAAACTTGATCAAGAAAATGTTTAAAACTTTTATACATATATTATATATATATGTACATATATATATATATTCATGAATGTTAACTAGATTTTGACCATTTCTTTTGTTACTGTTACTGGCTGTTAGCAGAGTATAAAGTTGGGGGAAGGGAAGACCCTGGAGAAGTCAAGGTCAATATTAGCATCTCACACCCTGAAAGGAAGATTGAGAATCACCTATTCACCCTTCCCTCTTCATTTCACCCAAGTGGAGCTCCAGAAGGCAATTTATTCCATTCAACTTGGGGCGGCAGCTTCTGTGAATGACATTGTGGTATCTGATGCTACTGTGGCAGAATATGCCAGACTGATGTTAAACTTTGTCAACACGAGGGAAGCAAAGGAAAGGTAAATGGAGTCACATAAAATAATGATGTTTCCTCAAGAAAAAATTAAAGAGAATTAATTTCAATGTTTTGATCTGAGGTCATCAAATCTGTGGATTTGCAAATTTAGCATCCTATAGTGTATTTTGCTCAGTTCCCAAAGATTATTTTTGCAACATTCACTGGGCTCTTTTTTTATCCTGCTTCATCTCACTAAAAACTCAATTCCTTTTCCATTTAATTTAATTACTGAATAATTTGGTTAAAAGTGTAGCATTATATAGGAACCACCAGGTGTCACTGTTATAGACAATATTCAAGACTAAACTTGAAAATGTATATGGTTAGATTGTTGGAGTAGGAAGAATTTTATCTTTTAATTAACCAATTAGGAGATGTTATAATTGGATTTTATAAATCCTCAAATGTTTTATTATTTTATAACATTTAGTTTGGTTATTTTGTACTAGGTCTAGCATAGTAAAGACTTTTGGGTGATGACCAAGTTCAACAAACATTTGAATGGGCAACCAAAAACCATTTTCCTCTGGAGGTCTTGTAAAAATGTTTACTAGTGCCCTTTTCTTTTTCTAACACTGATGTGACTGCCCATGAACTGTCAATCATCCTTTTCTCCTTAAGACACACTTGTAACAAATAAGTACATCCAAACAAAACAAATTAATAAAGTGGCCCCATATTTGAAAATGAATGCTCCATTCTATACTTGTTGTCCACTTCTTTCCTTTTGCCAGGAAGTTGGTTGAACTTCTGTATTAGTTGCATAATGAAAATGTAAAATGAATTTGAAGTCCAGGGAATGATTTATAAGAAATATTCTAAATTATTAGATCAATAACATATACAGATCATTTATAAAAATCATGTATAAAACAATATGGTAGTATGTTTGAGTAAATGCTGGACTTGAAGTCAAAAGATCTGTGTGATTGTACCACTTCCTAGCTTTTGGACCATAGGCAATCACTTGTCCTTCCTTTGCCCAGTTTTCTCATCTGTTAGATAGAGATATTAATAGGTTACTCAATCCATAAATGAGGTTTTTATTAATTTTACAAATATGACATACACTAAACTAAGTCATAGTGATTTTAACCCTAGTTAGAGTTTCAATATCATAGATCTAGTAAAACTTAATGGGGTAAGAAAGTATATTAAAAAGGTTCTATTGGTAGAAAATAAATTGTGTAATAAATTAACATGTTACAATGTCTAGATTTATAACAATGTTATTGCTATCTAGTCTAGCATCCTCATTTTACATATCAGTCTTGCTTAAGATACTGTCTTATGTTTCTCTAAATTAGTTAAAATTGTAAGAAAAGGGAAAAATGCAAAAAAGCTTAGAGAAATGAAAATGGCCTCATTTTGACATAGGAACAAGCAGCAACAATTTCAAGACATGTCAGAGTGTCTGTGCTATTCTGGAATGTAGTTCAACATATGGAGAACTTGGCCTTTTGTTATGAGCCCAGGGCAAGGGTTGAATTATCCAGGTAAAACTAAACTGCTTTTTTAGTTGAAGGAAAA
Source organism: Monodelphis domestica (assembly GCF_027887165.1). Taxonomy (NCBI): domain Eukaryota; kingdom Metazoa; phylum Chordata; class Mammalia; order Didelphimorphia; family Didelphidae; genus Monodelphis; species Monodelphis domestica. The sequence goes on from NC_077232.1 coordinate 281,754,378, forward strand.
TATTTTCCTAGTGAATTTCCCAGTGAACCCTTTAGTGGGAATTGAAAAAGTTAACTACATAGAGATAAATAATAAGTATATGTCAATATAGATATGTGTACAAATACATTTGTATATTTGAATATACACAAAAGAAAATATTTCATTGTGTATTCATATGTTACATGCATATATAACATTTATTATACATATATCACATTAGTACACAATGTGTTTGTTATATGTGTGTATCATCTATATGCATTTACATATATTTGTGTATTCATGGTGCTTCTGAACAATGATGCACTTTCACTTAAAACCCTGGTCATGGTGGGGGTATTAGGAATAGTCCTCTCTTGTCATTGCCACGTCATCTCTCTCTCTCCCACTGTCCCTCAGGAACTCTTCCTAGAGTCAATAAAGATTGAGGTGACTGTTGTCAACATACTTTTGGAATACTGTCCTTCCTCAGTGAATTCAGTGCCTGGCTCATAACTTTCCTCTCCTACCAAACTCCTGCTTTCAAACTGGTGGATTTAAACATGCATGTTGATACTCTCTCAAATACTTCTCAGTTCCTCAACTTACTCATTTCCCATAACTTACTCCTCCACACTATTTCATCTACACCCAGAAGAACCCTTGATTCGATCATCCATAACTCACAAGGATTCAACTTCCATGCTGATGAACTTTGAAATTCCTTTCCCAATTTTTGCCATTCCCTATCTCACTCTGCTTTGAATCCTCTAACCCTGTTCTTTATCCATGACTGCCAGTGTTTTCCAAGGCCATCACCCCTACACTGGGTACACTCCTCCCCTCCATATCTTGATCCCCCAGGTGAATCACTTTATTTCTCTATTGTCCTATTCTCTCAAGTTTTGCTTCCTTATCTTAGTGAAGATCTTTCCTTACCTAGCCTCCACCTTGTAGTACTCCTATCAATATCTTTGTCCCTATTTATGTACTGCTGAATGAGCCTAAAGAAAATCAAGAAATCATGCTAATGAGGTCCATTACAAATTTTTGTTGCATAATATTCAGCTGGGGACTCATTGTAGCAAGGCAATCTTTATCCACCTCCCTAATTAATTCATTATCCTATCTATCATAGAGGCTTTTCCAAATCTTTTGATCTCTCTTCAAATGGTCCAGGTCTCCTCCACCTTAACCATCCTCTCAGCTGAAATATTTGTGTCATCCTTCACTGAAAATAATTGAGGTTATTTGCCTAGAGCTTCCCTTTCCCACCTCTTCCTCATCTCATATCATTCAAGTACCTTCTACCACTATTTCCTTCATTATTGTTTCTTGTGAAAGGTGGCCCTTCTTCTTTTCAAGGATAGCCCTATCTATGCACAAGTGATCCAATTCCATCAGGTCTTCAGCAAATTTTCTCCTCTATCATTCCTACTCTCTAGCTTACCTTTAACCCTTTTCTGTCTTCATAAACCCCTCACTAGGTCTATCCTTCCTGCTATTTATTTTCCTATCTCTCTTCTCCACCCAACATTTCCTCTTCTCTCATTTTCTTCTTAATTCTCTAAATCTGGATTCTGATCTCATCATCTCTCTGAAGTCCAAATGACATCATTCTTGACCTCCAGTAGCCTTTGGCACTGTTGATAATACTCTTCTTGGTAACCTTTTCTTTTTTAGTGCTTCCTGACACTATCCTCTCCCTAATTCTCCTTTTACCTGTCTAATGACTGTTTCTCAATCTCTTTTGCTGGATAGTCATTCAAGTTATACCCATTAACTGCGAATAACTCCCAAGACTTTGTCCTGGGACTTTTTTCTTCTCCCTCTATACAATTTGACTCAGTGATCTCATTAGTTCCCACGTATTCAATTATTATCTCTAGGTAGGCACTACTCAGATATATTTATCCAGATCTAAACTTTCTGTTGACTGCCAGGCTTGGATCTTTAACCACCTGGGCATCTCAAACTGGAAACTGATGTCTTAAACATGATGTGTCCAAAACTGAACTCTCTAAGCAAATCTTCCCTATTGTTAATGGAAAGTACCACTATCTCCCCAATTATCCAGGCTTACAATGGACATCTTAACCTTGATTCTTATTCTATCTCACCCTTTCCCCCATATACAAAGAGTCGCCAAATCACATAATTTCTCATTTCCTAATATCTCTTATATAAGTCCTCTTCTCTCTTCTGTAATATCATCTCAGGCCTAGATTATAGACACAAGTTATTCTATTTCTAATCTGTCCTCTGCTCAGTTGTAAAGCTGATCTTCTTTAAATGCAGGTCTGACTACCCTCTCTCTTTTTCAATAAACTCTAGTAACTCTCTATTAATTGCAGGGTCAAATACAAAATCCTCTTTATAAAATGCCCTCTTTCTATCTTTCCATCCCTTTTATCCTTACGCACTTCCAATACTTGCGATGCAGTGATCCTGGCTTCTTTGCTGTTTGTCAAACAGGAAAATCTCCTGCTTCTAAGTATTTTCACTGGCTGCCTCCTCCCCCTATGCCTAGAATTCTCTTCCTCCTTATTTCTGACTCCTCAACTGACTTCATGCAAATAGTGACTAAATCCCCACCTTCTGCAAGAAGACTTTCCTAGTCCTCCTTAATCTTAGTATTTTCTCTCCAAGATTATCTCCATTTTATCCTGTATTTATCTTGCTCATGGTTCATTTCTTTTTTCCATTAGACTGTGAGAGCAGGGTCTTGAGGGCAGGGACTGCCCCCCCCCTTTTTTTTTTGTTTAACAAAGTGCTTGACTCGTAAAAAGTAGTTAAATGCTCATGGACTTAGATGGCTATGTAAAACATAGGGCATATGTAGTATAGCATCATAGAAGAACAGATTTTTATAGTTGAATAAGACTTTAGGCATAATCTCAGAGTACCCTCTTTTTACAGCTGACAGTAATTCAGGATCATCATTACATAGTGGCAATGCTTATGTGAAAACCTAGGCATCCTAAATCTCAATAAAGTATTTTTTCTTGTTTCAAATAGAACTATAATTGGAGCCAAGATGGTATTACTGAATTTTGAAAAGAACAATGGACTTTTCAAAGGCAAAGGTGAAAAGGAACTAAATACTTGGGATGACATACAGCAAAACAAGAGATGAAATATTGTGCTTGACAGCTTAGATAACCAACTGAATCTGGGTAAAAGGAGAAAATAAAAGAGTACCTAAAGGAGAATAAAATGAAATAAACCTGGAAGTATAAAGTGGGAGCCATATCGTGTTGGAATAAAGATGGCAAGATGAAAATTTTGCATATTTTCCCAAAGAAGTGTATATTTTTCTCTTGGGGCAATAGGAAGCCACTGAAGATTTCTGAGTAGGGTTCTGACAAGGTAAGATCTCTGTTTTAGGATTATGAATTTGGAAGCTGTGAGGAGGAGGATTAAAGAGAGGAGGTGGAGAAAGTAAAAAAGAGATCAGTTAGGTTTACTTGTAAGTATGCAGGTGCAAAACGATAAGGATTTTAACCAAGTCCGAAGTTGTGTGAATGAAGAGAACAGAGGGGATGTGAGATAGAGTCCCTCATCTGTAAAAAAATAATAATAAATTTTAAATACATTTTTAAAAGAGGAGGAGTGATTGAACCAAATTATACCAAAGGTCCCCTCCAGATTAAAGTCTATGATCCTTTGACTTACTAGGAACTGGAAAGTTGTAATTCATAAAGGAATTCAATGAAGCCTATCTTCCTCCATCGTGAGGGTCTGACTATGTGGAGAAGATAAGAGGGACTGGAAAAGAATCCTTTTTCCATGCTCATCCAATTTTTTGTTTTTATTCAGTCTTCTAGACCTGAACCTATTATGCTGAGACTTCCCACTTATTTAACAACAAACAACGACCAATGGTAACAGTATTCTGTAATCATCAACCTGGACTTGATTCCAATTAGTGACCCAATGCTGAGAGGCCTCGTATCCATTTCTCTTCCCCTGAGCCATCCATTCTCTTTCTGGCTTCTGTACAGCACTGGAATAGTTAGGAGGGGAGAGAGGAGGGAAAACAGAGGGGAATCCCTGCTCTCCTTTTGTAGGGCCCATTGTCTTTTTTGGGGGGGTATATGGACTCGGGTCTGTCTTCAGGGCTGCTGATTATGACCCACCAAAGAACCTGCTAGGGACAGTCAGCTCAGAACACCTAACATGTTTAAAGATGCAGCTGGAATAATTCCCAGATCAACATCTGCTTTAGTCTCAGAGAATAGATAAGCCTGCACTCAGTAAGGCGGGTTAAGTAACTATAGCAAATTCTCTTCCATTTTTCAGTCAACAATAATGAGTGATCCCCAAATTCTGGTTATTGCCTGGCTTTGTAGAAAAGTGATCAAGTCAAATGTGCCACTTTGTGTCCACCTTCCATTGTGGCTCGTGATTTGGCCATTCTTCTCCTAGCTACCCCATGAGCCTTCATCACTTCAGATATAGCTTGCCATGTTCTAACTGTCTTCTGCACCTTGCTCAGTATTTCATTCTTTTGTTAGGGGTGACACTTAGAGGCTGGGTTTGAAGTACCATCATTCATGAACACCCATTGATATTTTCAAATAAACAAAATGCTTTAATTAGCATAAGGTCCATATGTGGCAAAGGAATCCCTTAGAGCTCCTCACCCTTTACAGCTTCTAAGTCTTTTCTTGAGTATAGTTTGAATTCAATGCAAGGGGTCATGTTTCTTGAAACTGGTTCTGTCTTTAGATGACTGTCATAAGGACAAACATTTTCCAAGTGTCACTCGGATACCAAATGATTGTATTCTTTTCTGCTGGTCTCAGCTAGAGGTACTGACTGCTTCTGTTCCAACCTCTTTGAAAATGAGGGGAGAAGAGAGGAAAATAACTCCCCCCCCCCCGAGCAATTATTTTTTAAAATTTTGGCTTTGGGGGACAGCTGGGTGGCTCAGTGGATTGAGAGCCAAACCTAGAGATGGGATGTCTTGGGTTCAAATCTGGCCTTAGACACTTCCTAGTTGTGTGACCTGGGAAAGTCACTGGAACCCCATTGTCTAGCCCTTACCACTCTTCTGCCTTGGAATTAATTGGTTCCAAGGTGGAAGGTAAGGGATTTTAAAAAATAAAATAAAGTTTTAACTTTAGCTCTGGAACTGGATTCCTTTGAACTGAAACCCTCTACCACTAGGCTGGGCCACTACTTCACAGAACATACCAAGGGAAAGACCAATTTTTTATTCATAGACACAATAGATGTGAATGACTCAGCCAATCACAGTGTTATATTTTTGACCCTAATAAATAGGTTCTCATCTTATAAAGATAAACAAGGCAGAAATCCCCTGTTTATAACTTTCAAGTTTCATCATCTAAATTGATTGATCAATTTAATTGAGATATCTGGAACTTCAGATTGGGGTGGATTTAATCCCACTCTAACATTTTTTCCTGGTTGCAAAGTAATAAGAAGACATTTCTCTTGAATCTCATAATTTATAATCAATCATTCAAAGGACATCTATTAAGTGATTAAATGCTTACTATGTGCCAGACATTGGCTTAGGGACTGGGGTTTCAAAAACAAAAAAATGAAATCTCTACTTTCAAGGAACCCACATCTTTGCAAGGGAGACAGCAAGTATAGGGGAGAGAGAGAGAGAGAGAGAAATAGAGAGAGAGAGAGAGAGAGAGAGAGAGAGAGAGAGAGAGAGAGAGAGAATAGAAATAAACATGAAGTAGGTAACTGCAAAGGGAGGAGGATTCTATCACTTGGAGTATGAGGAAAGGCTTCCCATAGAAGGTAAAATTTAAACTGTATCTTTAAGAAAGGGCTGTATTATATATGAGGCAGAGGTGAGAAAGGAGTACATTTCTGGCATGAAGAATTGCTAGTGCAAAAACACAGACTATAAGGAAAAGGAATATAGTGTGTAAGAAACAAAGAGAAAGCCAGTTTTGTATTCAAGGGAAGTAGAAATGGAATCATGTATAGTGAAGCTAGAAAGATATGTTGGGGCCAAACTGTGAAGAGATCAGCTGACTTTTCTCTATAAGTAGTCTATTTATTGTGCTATGAATTTGTACAATCTTTTACCTTAAGGGAGATATGATGCAAGAGTTTTTTCTATATTTAGTATTTTCTGTAATTATCTGCTTGTTTAGGGATCCCTGGGCCTTGCTTCTGAGAATGACTTAAACTCCTTCAAAAAATGTTAATTGTATATGAAGGCTGTTTCTGTTCCAGCAAAGAGAAACAAGTTGGCTTTTAAAAAATACCAAAGAAGTACAATGACCATGTAGACCATATGTAGTCCATTCTCTAAACTGAATATTCCCAGGCCTGTCACCCAGGTTGCCCTTTTCTGGACACTGTAAATGAAGAGCAAATGAAAGAAAAAAGACGAATAAGCTAAAAAATATTTTCCAATTCTACCTTTTTGTAATAAGATGGAGCACTCCAATGCCAAATCCAAACCTAGTAACAGATAATGTGAGACATGTCACAAACATAATGAGAATAACAGACTCCCCAAATGATTAGCTATTGAAGCATGGTAAGTTGGAGTGGAGAGGAAATTTTTGGTGATTTAAGTGTGTTTAGGACAAATAAGAAGTTTCCTGGAAATCTTATACCTAGACAATGGAGCAGAGCCCTAGTCAAGTGCACCTTATCAGTTTTCATCTCTGAACTCCCAAAGAGGAAGACATTATGGGTGGGTCAGTGAAGGTCTGGTGGAGGGTGTGAGTGTGTGGTAATGAGGTTTGTGGCAAGGAAATTTCCAGCATGGAAGATTTTAGCCATTTCGATTCTAGCACTTTGGCTAAGTAGGTGCTACTTGTTCTTCACTTGCCATTATCATGTGTCCTGGGTTCTTTGCTGTAGGATTGACTGGTTCTCAACAGGGGAAGTAGACTTCCAAACACAGTTACTCTGAGGAAAGTTGTTACATGTTAGGTTACTAAAGGTTTGGGGTTCAAAGTCCCAGGAGTATCCCTATCAAGAGGGAAATGTTTAAAGAGGTAATATGGTATGAACAGGAATGGAATTTATTACTTTATTTTTACATAAAAAGAAGAGTGTTAAGCAATGAAAAAAAATCATAAAATAGAACAGCAACTAATAATTTATCATTACTAGTACAATCAGTTGGGAGGTTAATGAGTCTCATTTGGACAAAAATAGGATTTTTACATGGCTGAGAATTTGCCATTTTCCATTTCATCTCTTCTGAGTACAGTTGGATGAAATAAGTGAGAGCTTCTTTCTGAGGACCTCCCTTTATGATTACAAGCCCAATCCTGTTACTGCCACTACAACTGCAATCACTTAGGTAAATGTTGCCTTTGTCATTGGCAGTCACATGTTTTCCAGGACCTTTTGATGTTTGCAAGGTCTGTCCTAGAAGAAAGGAACCATGAAAGGTGAGCTACCCCAGCCAAGGCATCCAGTATAAGTTTGGGTAGTCCACATCATGCTTTATTATTGGGGAATGGGGCTCTGCCATTATTCTGGAATAAGGGAAAAATACCCTTCTTTCCTTCCCCAAGATGGAATCGCATATTGTCTTCTAAAAACCTGCCTCCAAGGGACACCTCAGCCTTGAGCATTTCTTCTGCTAGGTATGGAAATCTCACTTAATCAACTTTTCTGAATAAGTACCCAAAGGGACTAGAGTTTATGATGAATACAGTAAGCAAGTGGGTGGATGGAGAGAAGGAAGGGGAACTATTATACTAGGAAAATGTAATATTACAATTATGACATTGGCCATAAATTAATAGTTTATTAGAATTACTTGGATAGGTAAAAGATGAGAAATAGGTAGAAAGGTAACAGTGAAATAGCCTAATCTAGCTCCCACATGGGTGCTCCCAGCATGACCTCCAGCAGCAGCTCCCTCAGCTGGACACCAGACAGAGAAGCAGCACTTCCTTGTTTGAACCTTTAATCCCTTCTCTTTACATCCAGATCAAGTTCAGAGTCACGTAACCTACACTATATGATGTAACTAGATGACCAACCTAGGTAATGTAAGTGATGGAGCTCCAGGAATGCAGGGACACAGACAGGACAACATTCCATGCATGATCCTACTTCTCTTCACACAAAAGGCTAAAGTGAAGGCATCATAAGGGTAGAGCTCAAAGCATAGTCAGCTCAGAAGAGATGTGAGGTCCCTCCAAAAGGTTTCTTCCCACCAGACATTGCCCTAAAATCTCTGCAAATAAAAAAAAAAAACTAGTCGGATATCACTAACCCAAATAAGAATTAATATTATTTCTGTATGTAAGGGGGAAGCTAGGAAGTCATTTTTGTGCTGACATTGCTCACAATGAGATCTGTCACTTCCTATGGTACAGATAGCAAATGTAAGATGAGGGAAAATACTCTGCCTTTCTGAAAGTGTCTAGGAAAAAAAAACCCTTGAGATAGGATTTTTAATCCAGACTGGTTATGAAAAAATAGTCTTGAATATATCTCTATAGGATACATAAGTTTTATTCATGAATGGTCTTTCTCTTTCTCTTCTATTTTTTGTAGGTGAGCTTACACTTACTTACACAACCATCCAACTGAAGAGTATTTATTACTGGACGGTACTGAAGAAAAACAAATGATCTTTCCAGTGTCTGAAAAGGTGTTCCTAAGATATAACAAACTTAGAATATGTACAATATGTATTCATTTCTGATTGCCATAGTTTTCAAAGATGATTAGTAATCTAGACTTCCTCTAGAGGAAGGCAACCAGGATAGTCAAGGAATTTGACCTTGTGCAATATAAGGATTGATTGAAGGAAATGCATTTTGTTTTGTTTTATTTGGTTTTTTAGCTTGGAGAAGAGAACACTTGGGATAGAGAGATTATAATATTCATCTTCAAGTATTAGAAGAATTACCATGTGGCACAGGGATTGCTGTTGTTCTATTTAGCCCCCAATAGCATAATTATGAACAACTGGACATTGTCAAGAAGTATATTTAGGTTCAAAATGAAGATCTTTCTTAACAATTAGAGCTATTCATTAGTAGAATGAATTGCCTTGGGAAGTAGTGAGTTTCCCCTTTGGAAGAATTTCATGCAAATTTTGTATGAACACTGGTTTAGTATGTTGTAGAGCCAGCACAGATTAGGCTAGGTGGCCACTGAGGTCCCTAACCCATTCTGAAATTCTGTAATGCAATTACTATTGCAAAAATCAAGAAATAAAAAAAAGGAAGCTAAACACTGCTTCCAATATAATGACCGATAGAGCTATAATGCCTATATTTATCTATCAGCAAACACTGTAGCATATTCCCTTAAAATTAAGATGATGTCTGTCACTGCCAGCTTCTGGGGTTTAGCAATGTATTCACCACCTTACTGAATTACCAGCGTGAACTTTACTCACCTGATTAAATTCTGAAATCCTCATGTGTCTTGATAGAATGTTAAGACTCAGACTGTATTTTTCCATCTTCCATTAAAGATGCTGGTGGAGTGTTCAACAATTAGATTGCTTGTTCCTAGACAGCTTCCCACTCAAAAGCTATTCTTTTAAGGTGGATCTCCAGAGAACGCTGCTTTCTATACATAGAGCGTATCTCCATTACCATCATTAAAAATACTACACCTATTTTATGGACACGTTAGCAAGGAATATGCTTTATTCTGCTGTTGTTGAAGCAATCATTGTGTTGTGCAATACAAGGATAGCTATGAGGGGAGAAAGGAATTCAGGTCTGTGATTTTATTGATGAGGCAAGTACTTTAGTGTGGAAATGTGCTCTGATGATGCAGATTGGCAACTTCTTTGCAATTTATGCTTTTGTATTGATATCTGGGACACTGAGAGATTAGCTTATCCAATGGCTCTGAGACCAATTTCTACATGCTCTACAATGCTGTTTACATGCATACACAATTGCCCAGGGAATAATTCAGATTGAGAACTTCCCCTGAAAATTATAGTTTCATATGTATGAATTTAAATAATGTTTTATAACTATCATTTTAGCATATTCCAATGAGAAAATATTATTCTTATGACTGAGCACATGCTAATATGGTCTTGAAATGGAAGACTACCACAAAAAAAAAAGATCAAGCAACCAGTTTCCTACCCTACCACCTAAATATACTGCCAAAACATGAATCTGACTTTTGAGTAGTGTTTTTTCTTGCACTGAATTATATATAATGACAAAACACTTGACAACATGTCATAGAGAACAATCATATCCTCTTAATTTATATTCCTGGGCAACACTGTCCAGATTACATTGGCAATGGAGCTTAGCTGGCATAACATTTATTTTATCATTTTTTCTATTAATTTACTAGGTGTTTATTCATCGTATAGACAGAATATCTACTGATTTTTGAAAATGAAATTAAACAGCTGTTTGGCTGTCAAGACAATTTTTGAGAGGACTGAACAAAGTTGTCATTATTTTATTATAGAATTGATACCTGAAGCATATGACACTGAGAAAACTGGTAAACACCAGGAAGTCCCATGGTGTGGCTCAGACTCCCACTACATATGGGATTTATTAAGGTTGTTTCCTCATTTCCAAAAGAGGTGCAATAATATCAGGACTCTTCATTTCACAGAGCTGTTGTGAAGAAAGGACTCTGTAAATCTTGAAGCCCTCTCTAGATATTAATGATTATTATACTTTGTTTTATCAGAGAAGTCAGTAGGACCAAATGGATTTGACAACAAATATTATTAATTATGGTATTCGATATCCAAGCAAAATGGGAAATTTAAAAAAAAATCAGAAAAATTTAAATAAGGTTTTCTATTGTAATTGTTTATGTTCCACATGAGGAAGAGCTCTCCCTATAGAATCACTCAGAAGTTTGTTTTTAGAGTGAGATGGAAGTCCTGGTTTATTTGCATGGAATGTTTTTAAAACTTCCATTCAGTAAGTCATTCTAAAAGGAAAAAAGTCTATAAAAATGAATAATACAGAAATATGTTTTGTGTGATAATATGTATATAACCCAGATTGAACTGCTTGTCAGTTCCAGGAGAGGGGAGGGAAGAAGGAAGGGAGAATAAAAAATAATTGAACTAAAATAAAATAAAAGGAGAAAAGTGAAATGACAAGACCTGAATAGAATTCTATTCAAAAAAATTTACCCTACATAGCCATGGTTAGAATGTGCCCTCTCCACAGTTGGTAGCAGTCAGGTACATATTTAATGTGGTTTTGTTATATCCTATAAATGCTGGCAATAGAATCATTTCCCCAGGGCATTTAGTGAATAATAGAAAAGGGAAAATGATGCGTATAGTTAGCACATGCTCCCACAGCCTTGTGATAAAAGGCACCATTTCCCTATACAACACCTGTTGCACTGGGGGTAATTACCTTTCATGGTAGTCGGTACCTGAAATATTGATCATGGAGCCTATAATTTCCCCAATTTAAAACTGACAACCACCCAAATGAACCAAAATTTTACTCATACCTCATTTTCATGCTTACTTTGGAATGGAGTCAAGCAAAACTGCTGAACAAAACATGTTCTAATGCTTTGAAGCTCCCTTTCATTTTTGAAAGTTAAATGATCCAGCAAAGATCATAAATTGCTCAACCAAAGCATAATAGAGCCTGTCAAATCAATCTATCACTGATGAAAATTTTTGTTGAAAGAAATGTATAATTTTCATGTTGCTCTTATCAAATAATAGAAATATTTTATTAGTGAAATATTAAACATTATAACAATTCACTTTGGAAGTTATAAATAAGAATTGGATTCCTCAAAGAAGGAGCAAACTCAAAAGAACCATCTCCTAAAATACTAGGGATTCATTCTTTCTCATTAATAAACTGAAGCATAAATACAGGAGGAAAACTTGTCCTAATCATTTCCTGGCTCTGGAAACAAGGTATGTGACTGATTATAAGGTTTATGTGTTGACTATCACTCTCAATAGTCCTCTCAGGGACCAGATTCTGTTATCATTTCTCAGAAAGAAAGTTCATCTGGGATCCTGCATTTGTTCAAAATTTATTTGAAGTCTCAATAAAGATGCTGTAGAAAGTCAAGTGGGGGTAAGGCCACATGATTCAGAATAAAGAGATAGGAAACCAGTCTATATTCATTAAAAGTCTAAACTATATGTGGGCAGCTGGGTGGCTCAATGGATTGAGATTCAGGCCTAGAGATAGGAGGTTCAAATATGAACTCAGACACTCCCCAGTTGTGTGACCCTGGACGAGTCACTTATCCCCCATTGCCTAGCCCTTACCACTTTTCTGCCTTAGAGCCAATACACAGTATTAACTCCAAGACAGAAGGTAAGGGTTTAAAAAAATACAAAATAATTTTAAAAATAAGTATATACAGGAGGCAGCTAGGTGGTTCAGTGAGATGAGACATAAGGTTCAAATCTGGCCTCAAACACTTCCCAGCTGTGTGACCCTGGGCAGGTCATTTAACCCCCATTGCCTAGCCCTTACCACTCTTCTGACCTGGAACCAATACAGAATGTTCATTCTAAGATGGAAGGCGTGAGTTTAAAAAACAACAACAAATACATCTTGATTGCTTTCAAGTAGTTACATTAATTTGAACTAATTGTTGATCAATAAGAAGTCACTTGGGCTTTCTAACACTCCATTTCCTCATTTGTAAAATGGAGATAAAAAATACTTGCAGTTCCTGGCTTATAGGGAGGTGGATAGAGTCAAAGGAGATGTAAAAAACTTGGAAATCCTAATGCACTATATAAAATGTATACCTATATAATAGATACATAAATAGATACATATATATGGTAGCTCTTATTGTGGATAGAGCACTGGTTTTGGAATCAAGGAAATCTGATTTTGAATCATTCTGTTCAATTCTGGATAAGTCACTTTACCTGTCTATCACAATTTCCTCCTCTGTAAAATGAGGCTAAAAATAGCTGCTTATTATAGGGTTGTTAGGCATACCAACTCCAGTATGTAAAGAGCTTTATAAACTTTAAAGTTCCATATAAATATCAACTACAATATCTTGTGGCTTTATATGTTTATGGATATGTCTCCCCCAGTAGAGGGAAGGAACCATCTCATTTTAAAATATGTGTCCCTGGTACCTAGCCTATCTTAGGAGCTTTGATTGGTTTCGTTTCAAGCAAATATGTCAAAATTGATATGATTCAGTTCTTCCAATAGTATTGAAGAATATAGTATTTCAATACTATTCTAATGACATCTACGAATCCAATTGAAAGTGTAAAAATGGACTTGAATCCAGGACTTTAATCCCCAGAAGTCCTTGCTCCACTTCCCCAAAATGCCTTGTAATCTCACCTGGGCCAAGAGAGAGATGGAGTATTTAACCTGATTGGAAAGGCTTTTGGTGCTCTTTTCTGCTTCCGCTTTGGAGCACACGCAGCTCTCCACCTAGCAGGCAAGATGTGAGTGGTTGTGAATAGGCTCTCTGGGCCTAGACACTTGCCTTTCTTACTTGTATTTTTCTTAAATTCTCAACCTTTAATAAATCTCTAAAAATATAATACTCCTTGCAGAGAGAAACTAAACTTCTACCTCTATTGGTCTCTCCCCAAATTTTAATCTTTACAAAAGGAGGGCAACAGATGAAAAATGGAAAAGATCTGAAATAATTTATACAGTAATTTCTATAATTCTATTAGTGACAATCGTTGCATTTGGACTCTATCACAATGATCACAGATGTGATACAGGAGGAAATAGAAATGGCGCTAAAGAAGACCAAAATTGGATGAGTGGGAATATTACAACAAATACTTTGTTTCTCCTGGAGGTGATGATTTTAATGGTGCTGATTGAAGGGTTCTTATTGCTTATGATATAGCGGAAATAACACTGGACTTGAAATTAGAAAAATATGTTTGAGTCCCTGTTCAGATAGTTTCTAGTTATAAAATCCTGGTCAAATAAGAGAATCAGAGAATGATAGTAAGTGAGAGTTGGAAGGGGTCTCATTACTCCTAATATATAAAAAAGGAATATTAATTGATCTAGTCCCATCCATACTTAAGATGAATTTTTCACTGGTATATGCCCAACAAGTGGTCATCCAACCTTTTCTCTTTTTAAAAACCCTTACCTTCCATTTTAGAATTAATATTGGTTATGGATTCCAAGAGAGAAATGTTGTAAAGGCTAAGCAATTGAGGTTAAGTGACTTGCCTGGGGTCACACAATTAGGAAATATCCATGTCCAGATTTGAATCCAGACCATCTCATCTTGAAGCTTGGTTCTCAATCCACCGAGTCACCTAGTTGTCCCCACCCCAGCCTCTTCTTGATCACCAAGATCACCAAGGATGTCACTCTCATAGCCTTTACAGTCACCACATCCAGAGACACAATACTTATTGTTAGGAAGTTTTTCCTGACATCAAGTCTAAATCTGCCTCTGCAACTTCCATTCGTTGATCCAAGTTCTGCACTCAGGCACCAAATGGAACAAGTTTAATCTCCCTTCCTTATTACAAGCATTCACATACTTGAAGGAACTATGTCTTCACTTCTCCATATTAAAAGCGCACTATTCCTTTACATAATCTTCTAATTACAAGGACTCATCATACCAGTTGCCCTCCTCCATGGACACTGTTCAAATTATCAAGCATCTTAGATAAACTGAGGTATACAGAATTGAGCATAACAGTGCCTCCCTCATCATCTTCTGAAGTTGATTTTTGTGTGTCCAGGTATGACTACATTTATCTATATTGAATCTCAGCTTACTGGATATTCAACCAAATATTCCAGCCTGTCAAGGTCCTTTTAGATCCCTCCCAGATTTATGTCATTCGACGTTTGATACTTATGCCATTCATGACTTTATTCAAGTAATTGATAAAATATTATTCAGCACAATATCAAGGACAGATCCTTGAGACACTCCATACCATTACCAATTGCTATTGATAACTACTCAGAGTCTTTTCATCTAACCAGCTCTGAAACTATTTGATTATATTATCATTCAGACCATATTTCTCTATATTTTCCACCAGAAAATGGTATAGAGAGTTTTATTAAAGTCCCTTTGATACTTTGGGGTTTTGCTAAAATCTATGTAGACTTTTTTTCCCCACAATTTTGTGCTTATTTATTAGTTTAGGAAGCCCATCAAAAAAGGAAGTGAAATGATTCTGTCATGAAATAGCCAGCTCTTTTAATCATTGTATCCCCTTTTAGATGCTTTCTAACCATTTCTTTAATGATCTATTCTAGAATTTTCCTACAACTGGACAGAAAGTTTAATGATCTATAGTCTGCATGCTAGATTCTCTTCTCTTCTTAGGAAATTGAAGGAAAAGGGAAATTTGGAAAAACACTAAGCTTCTCCCAAACTTGTGGTCAATCGTGATCTTTCCCAATCACACTGACATATATAAGTATATGTTGTATACACACACATATACAGATAGTGCTGTAAATAGATATAGCTTGGATACTCTTAAATTTCTCCACAGAGTAATAATTTTCTTATAATATGGTTTATATTATATTCTTCATATATAGTTTTAAATTTTTTATTATTTAACATTTTTTTAAGCATTTGAGCTTCAAATTCTCTCCCTCCCTCCTAAATTGCCAACCCTACCAAAATGATTTACTGGTTCTGCTCATTTCACTTTGCATCAGTTCATATAAGTCCTCTCAAGTTTTTCTGAAAGCATGCAACTCCCTCATCATTTCTTGTAGTAGAAAACTACACAATCATATACCACAATTTGTTCAAGCATTCACCAATTGATGAGTATACCCTCAGTCTCTAATTATTTGTCATCACAAAAAACTGCTATAAATATTTTTGAACATTGAGGTCCTACTCCTTTTTATTCAACCTCTTTAGGGACCTAGTAGTTGGTAGTCCTTTGGGTGTAGTTCCAAATTGTTCTACAGAAACATTGGACCCACCAATTCAAAACTCCCCCAACTGTTCATTAGTGTACCAATTTCCCCTCATCCCTTCTGCCATTTGTCATTTCTAAAATGAGTGAGGTGGTACATCAGAGTTATTTACTTTTCATTTCTCTAATAAATAATGATTTAGAGCAGTTTTTCATATGGTTTATAGATTGCTTCGATTTCCCTTCTGGTTCATATCCTTTGACCATTTGTCAATTGGGTAATAATTCTGATTTTTTTATACTTTTGACTCAATTCCCCTTCTTTTTGAGAGATGAGGCTTTATATTTGCTTTTTTAAAATATTACTTCATTGTTTTTGCCACCTTTTGGAAAATGTAGTTTACTAGATTGTCTCTTTTAATGGGATCTATTTTTGCTTTTGCCTTTGCTTTGTCTAAGATTATGATTGCAACCCCCTGCCTTTTTTCTTTGCTTTTGCTGAAGCATCATAGATTCTGTTCCAGTCCCTTATTTTACCTCTATCTGTATCTCTTATAAATAACATTTTATTGAATTCTAGTTTCTATTCCATTTTTCCATCTGCCTCTGTTTTGTGGGTGAGCTAATCACATTCACATTCACAGTTAAGACTATAGTAATTTTGTGTTTGATAAGCCCAACAATCCAAGCTTCTGGGGCAAGAATTCATCATTTGACAAAAATTTCAGGGGATCCTGGAAAGCAGTTTGACAGGAAAGAGTTGTAGGCCAACATCTCACTTTATAAATTATTTAGATGTAAAGGATCTATCTATCATAAAGGAACACAGAAAAATATTCCTCTTAGACCAATGGATAAAGGAAGAGATTTTGATTACATGATATTAATTTTTTTGTATATCTAAAAAGCAATATATAGCCAAAATCAGAAGGAAAATTTCTCTGATAAAGGGCTAAATATATGTTGTTGTATATGTTTGTGATGGAATACTATTGTGCAAATAAAAAATAATGGGCAAAATGGTTTCAGAAAAACCTAGGAAGACTTATATGAATTAATACAAGTGAGCAGAACCAGAACATTGGGCACAGTAACAACAATTTTGTATCAACTTTGAAAGGTATAACTATTGTGATCAATCCGACGTTCTACAACAATTCCAAAGGACCTCTGATAAAAATCACTATTGACGTCCAGAAGGAGAACTGATGAACTCAGTACAGATTGGATCATAATTTTTCACTTTATTTTTCTAGCTTTTTTTGCAGCATGGTTAATATGGAATTATGTTGTGCCTGACCTTACATGTATAATTGATATCATATTTCCTTTCCATGGGAGGGGGAGAAATAGGATAGTGAGAGAAAATTTGGAAATTAAAATGATAAAAAAGAATTTTAAAGTAAATAGACAAAGAAAAGCCTTTGAATTCTTATTATATGAGGATAAAGTTAAGAAATTGGTCATAATTAGCCTGAAGAAAAGAAGGCTTAGGAGAAATATGGTAGAATCTTCATTTATTTGTAGGATAGTCATCTGGAAGAGAAATTGTATTTGTTCTTCTTGACCCCAAAGGGAAGAATTAGGAGCAATTGATTGAAGTTATAAAGATGAAAATTTAGGTTTGATATCAGTTAAACTTGCCTAACATTAGAGCATCCAAAAGTAGATTGAGCTTAACTCAGACCTAATGCCTACTTTTCAGGTATATTGTAAAATGATTTTTATGGTATGGACTAAATTATAATGGAATATTTGAACACTAAAGTTTATAGTTATCCAGAAATGAACAAAAGAATTAGAAGATGAAAACTGATTGAACAAGTGGATCATTTGGAGCCAGGCTCATATTGAAGAACAAGGAAAAAATTGTTAACCTCTTAAGAAATGGTGTTAGGTTTGTACCAATTAAATAAACAATCCTTATGTATTGTTGAATTTTTCACAGTCACAAAATTTAAAAATAAGGCAGGAAATGTCTTATTGATGGAAGTAGCTTCATCACTCTATGTGATGTCATTTTGCCCAAGTAAATGGATCTTTTCCTTCAAGATCAGTACTTTTTTCCCAGGAAAGGAGCTTAAATTCAAACTCCATCATTTTAATGACGAGGAAACTGAATCTTAAAGAGGTGAAATGATTTGTCCAAGATTTTCTAATAACATAGTGAGGAAAGTGGAACTGGAACCCTAGCTTTTCAATTGTTCTTTATGCCCCGCTAAGCCACCTCTTGGTGGAGAATTTATCATCTTACGCAAATTATGCAGAAGAGAAAGGAAGCAATTTTTCTCTAAACATAGAAGTGAAGAACATAGCGCACTTTCAATCTCACTCTATGTTTTTGTTACAGATTTTGTGTAAAGCAAAGCCTCCACTGATTTAGATTTTGAATTGTTTGGTCAGAACTAGTTGAAAAGTTTCTCTGTGTACTAGTCTGGGGTGGGGAGAAGAGTTCACATACTCACATTTTCTTAATATCTTTAATTGTACATGCAAATGGTTGCTGCTAATTATAACTTATTTCTTCTCATTAAAGCAATCCTGGATAAACATTTACTTTGAAGTATTTTGTTCTCAGTTCAAATTCTTATAAGAACTTGGTTGTTACAAACATTTTTAAAAAATATTTTGTATTTTAGACCTTTTGCTATTTTATACTTTTTTCCCACAAAGTCATCCATATCAAACATATCAAACAATTTCATGAGCTTTGAATTCAAGTCTTCAAGAATTCTCATCCTTTAACAATCCTATTTAATCTTTTCTAGTGTTCTTCTGGATCTTATAGAATATGAGTAATCTGCAATGGTGATAATCAATTCAAACAAGGAAAAGGTTTGGGTATTTCCCCCAAATGTGGATGGATTTCATGTCGCTTTGCTCTTCCAAGAACTGAACATTAAATTCTACTCTTCAGAGCAATAGGGATACAAACAAAATTTCCTCTGGCTGACAAGTTTGGAACTGCCTTACTAGAACCAGAGTATGCTTGAGGGGAAAAGAAAAGAAAAGAAAGACAAAGTCAGCCAAGATTAAATGTGTGTGTGTGTGTGTGTGTGTGTGTGAGAGTACTTTTACACACATACTGAAATCAACACAGTCTAAGTTCAACCTAAAAATATGTTATACCTTCATCACACTGTAAATGTGTCCTTTGTCACAATAGTATTCCCAATTTCAAAGAAGCCAAACATAAAGTTACAGTCTGATTGTATGTGAGTTTTATTCAAGTAATTTGCAACATCAGGGATACCTCTATGGTTATTTGACAAAGCTCTTTGACTTGGGAATGCATAAGAAATTTTGTTCTTTCTGGTTCTCTAGTGATATTTATTGCTATTTTCTCTACACACACACACACACACACACACACACACACACACACTTCAAAATTCAACTCTGGAGTCACTTCCTACATGAAGCTTCTCCTGGTTCTTTCAATCTGTTAACGATTACACACACACACACACACACACACACACACACACACACACACACACAACCTTACTTTGTAAACTTAAAGTTTATTTATTTATACAAATGATGAAATCAAGACATAAAGTTAAGTGTCTTTCCTAGGGTCACTTATCCAGCAAGTGCTTGAGGTAGGATTTGAACTCAGATCTTCCTGACTCCAAAGCCAATACTCTATCCATTGAGCCATCTAGCTGTCTGATCAAGACACATGACAGTGTTTACAACTTGTCTTGCTTAAGTTGTTCATTGGCTTTGAAAAATGGAAAATTGGTAAAAGTTAAGAGAGTAACTGACTAGCATCATTCTAAGAGTACCCTAAGGTGAAATAATCACCACAATGAAGAGGCCAGAAGAGCCCAAAGAATCATAGAGTCACAGAATTTTGAGTATTGAAAGGAACCTCATTTACCATCTAGGCCAATCCACCAGAAATTATTTCAGCCACTTGGTCTCCTTGTCAAACAAAGACATAAATTTAGAGCTGGAAGAGACTTTAAAGAACATCTAGTCAAACCCTTTCTTATTAAAAATGGAAAATTTGAGGCCCATAGAGATTTAATTATTTTCCCAGGGTAATAACAAAGCAGCAGAGGTAGAATTTCAAACCAGGCCACTGTTAGGACAAAAAATCCAGTGCCTATTACAACTCACAATACTATAAAAACCAGTGTTATATAATTACTTTGTAACTATAGTGCGAGTGATGCCTAAAAATTATAAGCAGAATCACTTTGCAAAAGAACCCCCCCAAAAAAAATTTGATAAGAAAATGAGACTAATGAGAGCTTACCACAAGACCCTACAAAGAGGAGAACAAAATATCCGTGATTTGGAACAGACCTGCCCGAACAATGTATCTTTATTAAAAATGAGAGAAGAACCTCCACTGTATTTTGCATTTCCGTTCTTTACTCCCAGTATTGAAATAATACATAATGAAGGGAAAATAGCTTTTATGTTAAGTGTTTATAAAGCACTTTTTATTTCTTATTACACTTGAATATACAGT
Source organism: Monodelphis domestica (assembly GCF_027887165.1). Taxonomy (NCBI): domain Eukaryota; kingdom Metazoa; phylum Chordata; class Mammalia; order Didelphimorphia; family Didelphidae; genus Monodelphis; species Monodelphis domestica. The sequence continues at coordinate 281,774,660 of NC_077232.1, forward strand.
ACACCTCCCTACTATTCTGTGAAGTAAATGCTACAGGTATTATTATACCAATTTTACAGATGAGGAAACAAGTTTAAAAAGATTTAATTATTTTTTCATAGACACAGCTTATAAATATTGTGAATTCATGTTTTCCTAACACCACAATCAGCACTCTAGAGACCCACTAATTACCAATTACCATAAAGAGGAAGTTGGAAACAATACCTAAACTTGAAAAATAAATATGTTTATAGAAAATTTCTGTCAGAATTCTGTGTATCAGAAGTGAGACTTGAACCCTGAGAGACTGTGGACTTTGAGACCTCAAGCCTTCATTATCAAGCTAACAGTGATTCCCCTGCCAGGCATATGTCCCAAGAAAGTCATGCCTTATGTGGTCCATGAATACAGAGAAGCATGAAAGACCGACATGAACTGATGCAAAGTGAAATCAATCATATCCACAATAACTATAACAATAAAAATGGAGAGAACAGCCACTCAGCAATTAAAAATGAATGTTGGGAAATTATAAAGAATAAGAATGAACTCAAAGAAGAAATATGAAAAGATATCTTTTTCTATTCCTTTTCAGTGGTATTTAGGGGACTTAGGGGAAACATGATTGTGGAACATTGAATATTATGTCAACCTTTTTCAATGCATTACTTGATTTTGCTAATTTTTCCTCTTTGTCTTTTTTCTTTAAAAAAAGAAACGGAAACTATTTTGTATAACAAATGGCTCTCTGGGAGAGGAATAAGAGGAATTGAGAAAAGATTTTAAACAATATAAAGATAAAATATAGTAATAACAATCCATTTTAAAAAATTATTAGTATGCCCATGACTATCCCCTGGTAGAAAATCAGCTCCTTGAAGACAAGTACTCTGTCATTTTTGTCTTCTAACCCCTGCACCAGATACCATACCCAGAACATAAGAGGTACATGTTTGTTGAATGTCATGAATATTTGTTGAATTGGACTGAATTGAATGAACTGTCATTTTTTTTAAACCCTTACCTACTTTTTTAAACCCTTACCTTTAAACCCTACACAATACTGTGTATTGGTTCCAAGGCAGAAGAGTGATAAGGGCTAGGCAAGGGGGGTTAAGTGACTTGCCCAGGGTCACACAGCTGGGAAGTGTCTGAGGCCAGATTTGAACCTAGGACCTCCCGTCTCTAGGCCTGGCTCTCAATCCACTGAGCAACCCAGCTGCCCCCTGAATTGTCATTTTTTAAAAGACCAGTATGTACTGAGTAATAACACCAATTTTAGAAAAGATGGTTGTCGTAAAATAAATTTCATGTGGCTAAGCAATTGAATTTTATTGGTAGCTCTGATGAGGCTGGTTCCAGTTATTAAAACAGGTATTTGTATAGCCTTTTTTAGCAACAGAGTTGTCAATCAAAATCCCTTTGATTTGTGAATCTAACATGATACTTGTGTTCAATAGGATTTTGATTGACAGGCAAGTGTTAAGAGATAGCACAGAGGTCAGCATTTTCTTGACAGCTTAACAAAGAGAATATCGCATCATCTCTATGTTTCATATAGACAGGAACATCTACAACTTTTTCTTTATAGAAACAATTCATGATACTGAGTTAAGCTATTATAAACTATGCTCAGCTATTTAAATTAAAATAAAAACAAAAGAAGCTATTTGAATTTTTCTGGCACCCACCAAATGCCCTCTCTTTATCAAGTATTTAATACATATTAAATTTAAAAGTTTTAGTTTATATTTTTAAGCATATTTTTAGCTAATTGAATCTTTTTATTTGGTGGGTGCCTGAATCTTCAAAATGAAGGTAGAGAAAGCAATAACTTTACCTTAAATTACTATATAGAATATCATCCTCCAAGATGCTAAAAGACTAGCTATTTCCTAGTCATGTAATTTTGATTTCTTGTTAAGTTAGTGGAACTCAGGAAACTCTATTCTTTTCCTACACAATGCCAACACAGTGGGCTCACTGCTCTCCTGGTGGGGACTTCTCCTGTCTTGTCACAGCAGTCCATTTCTCTTTTCTCTTAAGTTAGGTGTCTTGAAATATTTTCTTAGCCTCTGCTCTTATGAATACCCTCTGGTAGCTGGCTTTTTAAAAATCTTCTTTATGATTACTTAAATTATCCATATTATATAGAAGAGTGATTTTTAAATTTCAAAACTTAAAATCAATGCATCAAGAATTCCCTTTCATCAAGCTTTAAGGGGATACAAAGGGTATAGTCTAGAAACCTTTATCAATAGGATATAAAAGAAGAGTCCATATTACTTATTTTATTTACTTTCTTGCAAAAAGAAAATATTTTATATGAACCCCAATTAGCAATTACATATTCAGAAAAGTACAGAGAGGATCATTTTGTCTGCTCCAAAAGTTATTTCCTTATGTATTCCTTCCACTGCTAGATGGTAATACCAAAAATTAAAAAATGGAAGAAACTTGAGATGTCCTCTAGTCCTTTTTTAGGAAATTGAAGATCAGGAAATTAAATGATTGGCCAAGTCACACAATAACTAAGAGATTAAATTTTAGTTCAAGTAATGCTGTCTCTCTCCAAAGTAAATAATTCTAATAAAAAATGACATTTTAAGATATATTGGCAATGGTTTGAAAAAAATATACTTCTGTATATGTTTCAATAAGGAAGTATGTCTCAGTAGAAGAAAACTAGACTTAATTTCTATACCCAGAACTATTAAGTAGTCTGGACTTTGGTTTCCACATTTGTCATATAAGTTAGTAAGACTATCTCATGAGTTAAAGTGATCTCTTTGTTCTCTTTATAAATTCCATGTTTTCTGGTCATTTAATATGATCTGCTCAATGGTAGGTATCCCCTCACATAAATAAGCATTAGATCTGAGTCAACAGTTTTATACAGATATAAATTCAAGTCATGTGATCAAAGCTAGGAAAAATCTTCAAGTCCATTGAGTCCATCCCATTTCTGCTGTTTTATAGACAAAGAAACTAAGACTGAAAGACATTAAGAGACTTATCCTGAAGGACAAAGATAGTAAGCATCTGAGATGACATTTTAAGCCAGTTCTCCTTGACTTCTAGTCCAGTGTTCTAAACTACACCATTCTACCTCTTTAATTCAATGCTACAAATATTTATCAATTGCCAATTAGAGTCTGGAATTATAAAGACAAAAATGAAACTGTTCCTGCATTCATAGAAGTTATTTCTACTTAATGTCATGTGCATATTACAGGTAAAATAAATTTTTAAGGGGGGGGGGGAAGCTGGGTGACTCAGTGGATTGAGAGTCAGCCCAGAGATGGGAGGTCCTGGGTTCAAATCAAGCCTCAACACTTCCTAGCTTTGTGACCCTGTGCAAGTCACTTAACCCCCATTGGTTCTAAGACAGAAGGTGAGGGCTTTAAAGAAATGAATTTTTAACATTTGTAAAAGTTTTAATTTCCAAATTCTTTCTCTCTCGTTCCTTCCTAACCTTGCTCCCTAACTCTTTACCACTCTGCATTCCTTTAGATAGTAAGCAATTTGATATAGATTTTACAGTGCAATTATGTAAAACATTTTTCCATTTTAGTCATTTTGTGTAAGAGGACTCAAAAAAGAAGTAGAAATGAAGTAAAATGTAATATGTCTCAGAATGCATTCATAATCAGTGCTTTCACAGAGAGAACATGGCATTTTTCATCATGAGTCTCTGGAATTATCTTAAAATAAGTAGGTCATTCAGAGTTGTTTATCAAGAAATATTGCTGTCACTGTGTAGAATTATTCTTCTGATTCTGTTCACTTTACTTTGCATCAGTTCATGTAAGTCTTTCCAGATTTTTCTGAAACCATCCTGATAGTCATTTCTTTTTTTTTTAACATTATTTTATTTGGTCATTTCCATACATTATTCACTAGAAACAAAGATAATTTTCTTTTCCTCCCCCCCTCCCACCACCCGTCCCTCTCCCATAGCCGACGCACAATTCCACTGGTTATCACAAGTGTTCCTGTTTCTAACCCATTTCCATGTTGTTGGTATTTGCATTAGAGTGTTCATTTAGAGTCTCTCCTAAGTCATATCCCCTTCACCCTTGTAGTCAGGCAGTTGCTTTTCCTCGTTGTTTTTACTCCCACAGTTTATCCTCTGCTTGTGGATAGTATTTTTTAGATCCCTGCAGATTGTTCAGGGACATTGCATTGTTACTAATGGAGAAGTCCACTACCTTCGATTGTACCACAGTGTATCAGTCTCTGTGTATAATGATTTCCTAGTTCTGCTCCTTTCGCTCTGCATCACTTCCTGGAGGTTGTTCCAGTCTCCATGGAATTCCTCTACTTTATTATTCCTTTTAGCACAATAGTATTCCATCACCAACATATACCACAATTTGTTCAGCCATTCCCCAATTGATGGGCATCCCCTCATTTTCCAATTTTTGGCCACCACAAAGAGTGCAGCTATGAATATTCTTGTACAAGTCTTTTTCCTTATTATCTCTTTGGGGTACAAACCCAGCAGTGCTATAGCTGAATCAAAGGGCAGACAGTCTTTTATCACCCTTTGGGCATAGTTCCAAATTGCCCTCCAGAATGGTTGGATCAATTCACAACTGCACCAGCAATGAATTAGTGTCCCTACTTTGCCACATCCCCTCCAGCATTCATTATTTTCCATAGCTGTCATGTTAGCCAATCTGCTAGGTGTGAGGTGATACCTCAGAGTTGTTTTGATTTGCATCTCTCTGATTATAAGAGATGTAGAGCACTTTTTCATGTGCTTATTAATAGTTTTGATTTCTTTGGCTGAGAACTGCCTGTTCATGTCCCTTGCCCATTTATCAATTGGAGAATGGCTTGATTTTTTGTACAATTGATTTAGTTCTTTGTATATTTGAGTAATTAAACCTTTGTCAGAGGTTTCTATGAAGATTGTTTCCCAATTTGTTGCTTCCCTTCTGATTTTAGTTACATTGGTTTTGTTTGTACAAAACCTTTTTAATTTGATGTATTCCAGATTATTTATTTTGCATTTTCTAACTTTCTAAGTCTTGCTTGGTTTTGAAGTCTTTCCCTTCCCAAAGGTCTGACATGTGTACTATTCTGTGTTCGCCTAATTTTCTTATAGTGTACTTCTTTATGTTCAAGTCATTCACCCATTTTGAATTTATCTTGGTGTAGGGTGTGAGGTGTTGATCTAAACGTAATCTTTCCCACACTGTCCTCCAATTTTCCCAGCAGTTTTTATGAAATAGTGGATTTTTGTCCCATAAGCTGGGATCTTTGGGTTTGTCATATACTGTCTTGCTAAGGTCACTTATCCTGAGTCTATTCCACTGGTCCTCCTTTCTGTCTCTTAGCCAGTACCAGATTGTTTTGGTGACTGCTGCTTTATAATATAGTCTGAGATCTGGGACTACAAGGCCCCCTTCCTTTGTATTTTTTTTTATTATTTCCCTGGATATCCTTGATCTTTTGTTCTTCCAAATTAACTTTGTTATGGTTTTTTCTAAATCAGTAAAAATATTTTTTGGAAGTTCCATGGGTATGGCACTAAATAGATGAGTTTGGGTAGGATGGTCATTTTTATTATATTGGCTCGTCCTACCCATGAGCAGTTAATGTTTTTCCAACTGTTCAAGTCTAATTTTAGTTGTGTGGAGAGTGTTTTGTAGTTGTGTTCATATAGTTACTGTGTTTGTCTCGGGAGATAGATTCCTAAGTATTTTATTTTGTCTAAGGTAATTTTTAATGAGATTTCTCTTTCTAGTTCTTGCTGCTGAGCTGTGTTTGAATTATATAGAAATGCTGATGACTTATGTGGGTTTATTTTGTATCCTGCAACTTTGCTAAAGTTGTTGATTATTTTGATTAGCTTTTTGGTTGAATCTCTAGGATTCTTTAGGTAGACCATCATGTCATCTGCAAAGAGTGATAATTTGGTCTCCTCTTTGCCTATTTTAATGCCTTCAATTTCTTTTTCCTCTCTAATTGCTACTGCTAGTGTTTCTAGTACAATGTCAAATAATAGAGGTGATAATGGGCATCCTTGTTTCACTCCTGATCTTAATGGGAATGGATTTAGTTTATCCCCATTTCAGATGATATTAGTTGATGGTTTTAGATATATACTGTTTATTATTTTTATGAACGGCCCTTCTATTCCTATGCTTTCCAGTGTTTTTAATAGGAATGGGTGTTGTATTTTATCAAAGGCTTTTTATGCATGCATTGAAATAATCATGTGATTTTTGTTGGTTTGCTTGTTGATGTGGTCAATTATGTGGATGGTTTTCCTAATATTGAACCAGCCCTGCATCCCTGGTATGAATCCTACTTGATCATGGTGAATGACTCTTTGGATCACTTGCTGGAGTCTTTTTGCTAGTATCCTATTTAAGATTTTTGCATCTATATTCATTAGGGAGATTGGTCTATAGTTTTCTTTCTCTGTTTTTGGCCTGCCTGGCTTTGGAATTAGTACCATGTTTGTGTCATAAAAGGAGTTTGGTAGAACTCCCTCTTTGCTTATTATGTCAAATAGTTTGTATAGTATTGGAGTTAGCTGTTCTTTGAATGTTTGATAGAATTCACTGATGAGGGGGCAGCTGGGTAGCTCAGTGGATTGAGAGCCAGACTTAGAGATGGGAGGTCCTAGGTTCAAATCTGGCCTCAGCCACTTCCCAGCTGTGTGACCCTGGGCAAGTCACTTGACCCCCATTGCCAAGCCCTTACCACTCTTCTGCCTTGGAGCCAATACACAGTATTGGCTCCAAGACAGAAGGTAAGGCTTTTAAAAAAATAAAAATTAAAAAAAAAAAGAATTCACTGGTGAATCCATCAGGCCCTGGGGATTTTTTCTTAGGAAGTTCTTTGATGGCCTGTTGGATTTCTTTTTCTGATATGGGATTATTTAAGAAATCTATTTCTTCTTCTGTTAGTCTAGGCAATTTGTATTTTTGTAAATATTCATCCATATCACCTAGGTTGGTATATTTATTGCCATATAGTTGGGCAAAGTAGTTTTTAATGATTGACTTAATTTCCTCTTCATTGGAGGTGAGATCCCCCTTTTCATCCTTGATGCTGTTAATTTGCCTTTCTTCTTTCCTTTTTTTAATTAGATTGACCAGTACTTTGTCTATTTTGTCTGTTTTTTTTTCAAAGTACCAGCTTCTAGTCTTGTTTATTAGCTCAATAGTTCTATCACTTTCAATGTTATTAATTTCTCCCTTAATTTTTAGGATCTCTAGTTTGGTTTTCTTCTGGGCGTTTTTAATTTGTTCGTTCTCAAATTTTTTGATTTGCATTTCCAATTCCTTGATCTCTGTCCTCCCTAATTTATTAATATATGCACTCAGGGATATGAATTTTCCTCTAAGTACTGCATTGGCTGCATCCCATAAGGTTTGAAAGGATGTCTCGCCATTGTCATTTTCCTCAATGAAATTATTAATTGTTTCTATGATTTCTTCTCTAGCCGATTTTGGAGTATTATATTATTTAATTTCCAATTAATTTTTGATTTGGCTCTCCATGTACCCTTACTGATCAATATTTTTATTGCCTTGTGATCTGAAAAGGCTGCATTTATTATTTCTACTTTTCTGCATTTGAGTGCCATGTTTCTGTGACCTAGTGTATGATCTATTTTTGTGAATGTGCCATGTGGTGCTGAAAAGAAGGTGTATTCCTTTTTGTCCCTATTTATTTTTCTCCATATGTCTATTAACTCTAATTTTTCCAAGATTTCATTCACCTCTTTTACCTCTTTCTTGTTTATTTTTTGTTTTGATTTATCTAAATTTGATAGTGGTTGGTTCAAGTCTCCCACTAATATGGTTTTACTGTCTATTTCCTCCTTCAATTCTCCTAGTTTTTCCATTAAAAATTTGGATGCTATACCATTTGGTGCATACATGTTGATTAGTGATATTTCCTCATTGTTTATACTCCCCTTTAACAGAATATATTTACCTTCCCTATCCCTTTTGATCAGGTCTATTTTTGCTTTGGCTTTGTCAGATATCATGATTGCAACTTCTGCCTTCTTTCTATCAGTTGAGGCCCAAAAGGTCTTACTCCAACCTTTAATTCTAACCTTGTGAGTGTCAACCCGTCTCATATGTGTTTCTTGAAGACAAATGGTAGGGTTTTGAGTTCTAATCCACTCTGCTATTTGTCTACGTTTTATGGGTGAGTTCATCCCATTCACATTCAAAGATATGATTGTCACTTGTGGATTCGCTGGCATTTTGATATCTTCCCCTAGTTCTGACCTTTCTTCTTTAGCTATATCCTTTTGAATCAGTGATTTACTTTGGGTCAGTCCCCCTAGTCCCCTTCCTTGAGATGCTTCCCTTTCTAGCCCCTCCCTTTTTATGCTCCCTTCCCTTCCCCCCTCTCCTTCCCTCCCTTTATATACTCCCTTCCCCCTCCCCCTCCTTAATTTTCCTTTCTTTCTTGCCCTGTTGGATAAGATAGAATTCAGGATCCCACTGGATCTAGATGTTCTTCTCTCTCAGATTTGATTTCACTGAGAGTAAGGTTTAAGTAATTCCACTTCACGCTCTCTTCCTCTCCTTCTCATATGAGAGTTCTTCCCCTCCCCTCCCCATGTATATCTTTATATGGGAAAGATTGTTCTATTAAGTAACCCCCTATTTCTTGAAGTAAATCTTAGTATTATTGATGGTTCCCCCCTCCCTTTTCCTTTCTTTGCCCCCACTTTCACCAAATCTTCTTAATGCCCCAATCTTTCCCTATGCATGTTTCTTCTAACTACTCTTATGATGCATACAATTTTTGAGAGTTACACAAAACATTTTCCCCACATATTAATATATATAATTTGATGTAATTGTAGTCCTTATAGAAGAGAGTTTGACTTAAAGAAAAAGATAAGATTTATCTCCTTTTCCCTTTCTCTCATATTTACTTTTTCATGTTTCTCTTGCTTTCTGTGCTTGGATATCAAAATTTCCACTAAGTTCTGGTCTTTTCTTAGCAAATGCTTGGACGTCTTCTATTTTGTTGAATGCCCATACTTTCCCCTGGAAGTATATAGTCAGTTTTGCTGGGTAGTTGATTCTTAGTTGGAGACCCAGCTCTCTTGCCTTTCTAAATATCGTGTTCCATGCTTTGCAGTCTCTTAGTGTGTTAGCCGCTAAGTCATGTGTGATCCTTATGGGAGCCCCCTTATATCTGAAGCTCCTCTTCTTGGCTTCTTGTAGGATTTTCTCCTTTTCTTGGAAGCTCTTGAATTTGGCAATTACATTCCTAGGGGTTGTCTTTTGGGGATTTAGTATAGAGGGTGTTCTATAAACCCTTTCTATTTCTATTTTGCCCCCTTGCTCCAGAACATGTGGGCAATTTTCTTCTATAATCTCCTGTAGAATAACATCGAGGTTATTGTTTATCTCTGGTTTTTCTAGGAGACCGATAATTCGGAGGTTGTCTCTTCTTCCTCTGTTTTCCAAGTCTGTGACCTTTTCAGTGAGATATTTTATGTTTTCTTCTAATTCATTAATTTTTTAGCTTTGCTTTATTGATTCTTGCTGTTTTATGATCTCACTTTCTTCGAGTTGCTTAATTCTGGTCATTAGGGACTGGTTTTGCTTTTCAGCTTTGTCTGCCCTTCTATTGGATGCTTCCCGCTCTTTCTCCAATTGTGCAGTCTTATCTATCAGACTGCTGATCTCTTTCTCCCATTTTTCTTTCCAGAAGGTTTCCATCTTTTGGGTAAGCTCCAGTTTGAGATCTTCCAGAGCGTGTTGATAGTTTCCTTTTGGGGAGGCATGTTCTGATTTTTTTTTTTTTGGATTTCATCCTCATTCTCTTCTTTTCCTTGGGTACTCCCACCATAAAAGTTTTCAATAGTCACCTTTTTCCCTTTCTTCCTGGAGGCTTGATTTTGGGCCATGTGAGCCATCCCTTTGGTGGTTTTATTCCACTTTCTTTTTTTGTCTGGGGTCTGGGTGATGTGGGCGGATTTTCTGTGAATTTAGGTTGCCTCAGACCAGTTCTTCCCAGCCTCCGAGGTTTCTTAGAGTTCTGGGGCCCTGATCACAGCCAAACTGCCCAGGTGTTCAGCACCACCCAGATAACCAGCGTGTGGTCCGCCCCTGGTGTTTAGCTCTGCCCAGATACTCAGCGCAACCACCCCGAGTACAGCTCCTCGGCCCCTGTGATCAGCGCAGGATTCTCCTGTGAAATTGCCCTGAGATGTTGTTTCCTGGCAGCCCCCAGATCCCAAGGACCCTGGAGTGCCCCCCCAGACAGAGACATTCCCCACTCACTCACTGTCCCAGTGAGCCCTCCGGTAGCTCACTCTGGTTTGGTGGGGGAAGTGTGTGTGTGTGTGGGGGGGGGAGGGTGGCTCAGTTCACATTTCTGTGCAAGCTTTTCCTCCTTCTCATTATAGTGTGGAAATGTTCAAACCCCACGTACCTTCGCCTCTTTAGGGTACTTGGGAGTCCTTCTGTTCCTCCAAAGGTGATTTTTATGCTCCTTTGATGTAGTCTATTTCATTCGGTGCCGGGGAGAGGAAGCGTGTGGCGTCTAGATTGTAGCCATGTTTACCCGGAAGTGATAGTCGTTTCTTATAGCACAATAGTATTCCATCACAATCACATACCACAACTAGTTCAGCCTGTTCATCCATTCCCTAATTAATGGACAACCCCTCCGTTTCTAATTCTTTGTTTCCACAAAAAAGAGCTATGATAAATATTTTTGTACAAATAGGTCCTTTCCCCTTTTTATTTCTTTGGGATACAGACCTTGTCATGGTAAAAATAAAGTTTAAAGTTGAATACTTTGCCTTATATTTCAATATTTCCATGGATTTGCAATCTCATTGATATGGGGATTCTTTCTATCAAATAGTATTATAAGTAATTCATGGCTTCGTCTTTTATATGGGCCCAACAGATTTTTAAAAGGTCATTTACATAAGGAATTTTACTACTTCGATGAAATTGTTATATGTAAAATTTCAGCCATATTACTGCTCTCAATCTAAAATATTCAAATTAATCACAATTTTATTCAATCAAAATATTCAACTCAATTCAACAAATATCTTTTAAAAAACTATCATAAAAACATTGTCCTAAAAACTTACATTTATGGGTTTATGCATATATATAGAATATACACATACAGATACATGACCTTTATTTCTGAGCTTTCATATGTAATGCACTAAGGGTACATTTTAGGAGACTTCACATTTCTCTGGCTCATTACTCCCACCCAAATAATGGAGAAGCTTTAATTTCTCTCTCTCTCTCTTTCTCTCTCTCTCTCCTCTCTCTCTCTCTCTTTCTGTGTGTGTGTGTGTGTGTGTGTGTGTGTGTGTGTGTGTCTTTCTGTCTCCCTGTGTGTCTTTTTGTCTCTCTCTCATACACATACACACACCTCATCCTCATTTGGGTACTCCCCAGCTCCCTTAACAAGCATATAGGTTCATAAACTAAAAGCAGGAATAGATTTATGGTTATAGGAAACATATAATATTCAAATCATAGCACACAGAAAACTGCCCACCAGTGAGCATGAGAATCCATTGATTCTGTCTTCCCAAGAGTCCACAGAATTTCACTGATTGATTGTACTTCTCCTGGGTAGGAACCCAGGAAGAGAAACTGAGAGGCAGCTCCTCCACAGGGGTTATTATTACCTATACAAATGTTTTCCTACTGACTCTTCAGGATGTCTGCAGCCTACAGCTCATGCTTCTGACCTGAGAAGCAAATGTCACCACCATCACTGACCCCCCAATTGGGTCCTTATCACCATTACATGCTACTCTAGAGGTTAAATTTTCAGCAGTTCTCCTAAGCTCTCCATGGATGGCAATGATGATCTCCTCATTTGTCTTGAGACTTTTTCACTACCCTGAGTTCCTCTGCAGTCATTATTATTACACATCTACTTAACAACTTGGAGATGCTGCCATTCCTTTTCCAAGACATCAGCTCTCTTCTTCAGAACTAACATTAGAGCTCAAAAGGTAAGTATATTTTTCTGGGTTTTATTACTACAGGAATGATGATTCCTGGTTGAACACACATATGAGATTTTTCCATGGGTCTATTGCACCTTATAAATGGATGTTTCTCCCCATTTTCATTTTGGCTTCTGGTGACCTATGTCCTCTCTCCCCTAGGATGAAGGTGGTATGTCTCCCACTTTCATTAGGTCCTCATATGGGTCTAAGATATGAGGAGATAACCTCATCCTCTCCCTGTGGTTTCTCAGCCCATCATAATTCTCTCAGGGACATCCATCTGCTTTCTTTCTTTTTTTTTTTAAGAATAAATAATTTTTATTACATCAAAAATAGATGTTATTTGCACTAACAAAATTAACACATGGAAGGAAGCAATTGTCTAAGGGGAAAATACTCTTTTATCAAATATCTTTGATAAAGGTCTGATATGTCCAAGATATATAAACAGCTAACATAAATACTAAATACTAAAGGCTATTCCTTGATAAGGGGAAAACATACAAACAATTATCTAAAGAATTTCAGACTGTTAACACATATAAAAGAAAGCTCCAAATTATGAATGAGAAAAATAAATGTAATCAAAACAACCCTGAGGTTTCACCTCACATCAGAAAATTGGCAAAGATGGAGGAAAATCAGATTTTTTTTCAATTTGTTGATTGGTTCTGCTGAAAATCTTTTGTTTTTTTAACTTTCTTCTTTTACAACAAATGTGATGTTGGCTCCAGGGAGAAGGAGAAGTGCTGGGAAGCAAGGAAGATAAGAAAGAATAGAAAGGTATGGATATCCAAAAAAATCTAGTCTCAAAAATTGGAGCTGAGATATATACTCATTCCTACACTTAAAATCCTAACTTTCCACATCACAAATCTACACATACAAATTTTATATAACATGAAAAAGTTACTTATGTCAGTTCTTTTGTTTTTAAACCATTACCTTCTGTCTTAGAATCAACTCTGGGTATTGGTTCTAAGGCACAAGAGTGGCAAGGGCTAGGCAATAGGGGTTAAGTGACTTAACCAGGGTCACACAGCAGGGAAGTGTCTGAGGCCACATTTGAACCCAGGTCCTCCCATCTCTGGGCCTGACTCTCAATCCACTGAGCCACCTAGCTGTCCCATCACTTCCTTTTTTAAAAGTGTAAAAAATGATCAAGTGTTGACATCACTCTGATGCAAGGCCCTCAATTACATTAAAGCAGTACTTTTTTAAATTTTTTTTGGTTTTTTGTTTTTTTGGTTTTTTTAAATTTTATAGTATTTTATTTGATCATTTCCATGCATTTTTCATTAAAGACAAAGATCATTTTCTTTTCCTCCCTCCCACCCCCCCATGGCCGACGCGTGATTCCACTGGTATCATATGTGTTCTTGACTTGAACCCATTGCCATGTTGTTAGTATCCATCTGCTTTCTAAAACAACTACAGTCAGTAGTTCTTCACCTATAGATCATAAACTTTTTAATTCATATTTTGATAAATGTGTTTCAATATAATTAGTTACCTTTGTAATCTGATGTATTTTATTTTATATTTTTAAAAACATTATTATGAGAAAGGGCTCCATGGCTTCATCAGGATGCTAAAGGGGGCCATGTTACACATAAAGTAAAAATTTTATAAATCCCTGCTCTAGAAGAAGGGGACCAGGGAGGAGATTTTTTTCATCTTTGTAGATATTTGCAAATAAACAGATATCAATTCGTTCTTCCTGGATGTTGATTCAAGATGGGGAATTGAAAAAAGATAGGGCATCTATTACTTGGGATGGAGAACTTAGATCTTAGCACATTGCCTGAACCACCTGTAAGGCATTACAAATGACTTTGTGAATAATCATATAATAGACATATGAAATTAGAATTCATAAGATTTACCATAGCACCTGACATTTCATCTGTACTACTGAGTTGCCTATGGTACCAATATTACAAATTTTCACCAGGAACCAAGAAACAGGAAAATTCATTACCAAAAATATATATCCCCGTATTGCATATGTCCATGTGTGTGTGTGTGTGTGTGTGTGTGTGAAGTTTGTGCATGCACATTCTAAAAAGTCATCCACACCATTTTAAAAATTAAAATTTTTTTCTTGATTATAAACTTTATTCCCACCTCACACAAACTATAAAATATATGAAAACAATCAAAACAAAAAAGCTCATAAAGTCATAATTTTTCTTTAAAGATAAAACAGGTAAAATTTAACGAAGAATATTTAACATATTGGTATCAAACGCAAAAAACAAAATTTGCACCCAAGTAATTTCCTCTTTAACTCCACCTCTTGGCATTCCTGGTTTAAAAAAATAGAGAGGCATAGCTTCACAGTGAAAGATGGTGCTAATTCCTTTTAACTCTACCCCTCTAAGTCCCCATTGGCTTAGAATACTGCATTCAGTTCTGGACATTTCAGTGGAAAAAAAAAAACATTGGAAAACTGAGGCATATCTAAAGAAGCTATGATGATGATGATGGTGGTGGTGGTGGTGGTAAAGGACCTTGAGTTTCATGTACTATGAAGATTATTTAAAGGGATTGTGATGTTCAACCTGGAAAAATCCTGAAGAAGAGAAACCTTGGAGGGTGTTCAAGGAAGGAATGAAAGTTGTCTTTGACAGTTTAAAGGGCTATCGTGTGGAAGATAGATTTATGTGTGTATAAGATAGACTTATACACACACATTATATATAACGTGTGTTATGTATAATATGCAATCTATATTATGTAATTATGATATATGCTCTATTATTACTATAATTTCATATAGATATTTCTACATTTAAAATAAAGATTTCTTTCAGGTATAAAAATAGGCTGCATGGGGACTTCCGGTTAAGATGGCGGCTTAGAGAAAGCTAAAGCTCAGATCTCCGGAAAACCCTTCCCGACCGATCTCAAACGATAAGCTCCTAAGGCGCCGAAATTCAAAACGATCAACAGCACAGACCCTGGGAACCCTCCTCCTGGACCTGGACCCGGTTCAAAAGGTACGGCTCCCCTTAAAAGCCAGAACCCGAGATCACTCGGACCTCAGGGGTAGGAGCGCAGAGTCCAAGGCTCCCGGAAGCCGCAGCCCGGCCGGGCTCAGAGAGCAGAACCCTCAGGGCCTTCTACAGTCCCGGTGAAAGTTACTGCCTGGGGCTTCCGCTGCAGAGAGCTGGTCGAAACAACAGCAACCCTCAGGGCGGGCAAGACAGCCTCACGGGCTGGATCCTGCTATCCAAGTCGCAGTGAAAGTCCTTGCCCGGAGCTTGGGAAAGCTGCAGCCCATCCCCCCCGCAGGCCTACGAAACAGCCTCACGGCCAGCGATTCTGAAGGCAACTTCCTGAAAGCGAGCTAGGGGGAGAGTGTGGCCTCGTGGTCTGACCCTTCCATTCCAGTTCCAGTGAGGCATATTCAGTTTAACCCAGGGAAAACTCATAGAACCAACATCTGCCCAGGACTAAAGCCTCGGATCACCAGAGATAAGAAAAGCTAATCCTCCACATTCAGAAATGGCAAACTCCACAGAACCACAGAAGCCCCAAAATACCAAGAAAAATAAGAAGAAAGGGGCGACTTTGGACACATTCTATGGAGCCAAAATACAAAATACAGAGCAGACAGAAGATAATATAAAAGAAAATGCTCCAAAACCTTCCAAAGGAAATGGAAACTCTCCACAAACCTATGAAGAATTTGAATCAGAAATGACCAAAAAGATGGAAGCCTTCTGGGAGGAAAAGTTGGAAATAATGCAAAAGAAATTCACGCATCTACAAAACCAGTTTGACCAAACTGTAAAAGAAAACCAGGCTTTAAAGGCCAGAATCAGGCAGCTGGAAGACAACGATCGTGTAAAAGAGCAAGAATCAATAAAGCAAAGCCAAAATACCAAGAAATTAGAAGAGAACATAAAATATCTCACCGACAAGGTGATAGATCTGGAAAATAGGGGGAGAAGGGATAATTTAAGAATAATTGGACTCCCAGAAAAGCCAGAAATAAACACCAAACTGGACATGGTGATACAAGATATAATCAAAGAAAATTGCCCAGAGATTCTAGAACAAGGGGGCAATACATCCACTGACAGAGCTCACAGAACACCTTCTACACTAAACCCCCAAAAGACAACTCCCAGGAATGTAATTGCCAAATTCCAAAGCTATCAAACAAAAGAAAAAATCCTACAGGAAGCCAGAAAAAGACAATTTAGATATAAAGGAATGCCAATCAGGGTCACCCAAGACCTTGCAAGTTCTACTCTGAATGATCGTAAGGCATGGAACATGATCTTCAGAAAGGCAAGAGAGCTGGGTCTCCAACCAAGAATCAGCTACCCAGCAAAACTGACTATATACTTCCAAGGGAAAGTATGGGCATTCAACAAAATAGAAGACTTCCAACTTTTTGCAAAGAAAAGACCAGAGCTCTGTGGAAAGTTTGATACCGAAAATCAAAGAGCAAGGAATACCTGAAAAGGTAAATATCAAGGAAAGGGGAAAATGTTATCTTCTTCTTTTACTCAAACTCTCTTCTATAAGGACTACATTTATATCAACCTATGTATACTAACATGTGGGGGGGAAAAATGTAATGTATAAATAGGGGGTAAAGAAAGACCAAATAGAATAATCATTCTCACACAAAGATTCACATGGGAAAGGGAGGGGAAGAAAACTCCTATAAGAAGGAGAGGAAGAGAGGGGGGGGGGTTACTTAAACCTCAATCTCAGGGAAATCAGCTCTGAGAGGGAAAAACATCCAGATCCATTGGGATCTTGAATTCTATCTTACCCAACAAGGGTAAGGAGAAGGGAAAACCAAGGGGGGGAGGGGGAGAGGGAGAACAAAAAGGGAGGGAAAGAGAGGGGGGAGGGGGAGGGAACAAAAAGGGAGGGACTAAAAAGGGAAACATCAAGGGAGGGGACAAGGGGGACTGTTTCAAAGTAAATCACTGGACTAAAAGGTAGAGCCGAAGAAGAAAAGGTTAGAATTAGGGAAGGCAATCAAAATGCCAGGGAGTCCACAAATGACAATCATAACTTTGAACGTGAATGGGATGAACTCACCCATAAAACGTAGACGAATAGCAGAATGGATTAGAATCCAAAACCCTACCATATGTTGTCTTCAAGAAACACACATGAGGCGGGTTGACACCCACAAGGTCAGAATTAAAGGATGGAGTAAGACCTTCTGGGCTTCAACTGATAGAAAGAAGGCAGGAGTGGTAATCATGATATCTGATAAAGCCAATGCAAAAATAGACCTGATCAAAAGGGATAGGGAAGGTAATTATATTTTGTTAAAAGGGACTATAGACAATGAGGAAATATCATTAATCAATATGTATGCACCAAATAATATAGCACCCAAATTTCTAATGGAGAAACTAGGAGAATTGAAGGAAGAAATAGACAATAAAACCATACTAGTGGGAGACTTAAACCAACCATTATCAAATTTAGATAAATCAAATCAAAAAATAAATAAGAAAGAGGTAAAAGAAGTGAATGAAATCTTAGAAAATTTAGAATTAATAGACATATGGAGAAAAATAAATAGGGATAAAAAGGAATACACCTTCTTCTCAGCACCACATGGCACATTCACAAAAATTGACCATACATTAGGTCACAGAAACATAGCACACAAATGCAGAAAAGCAGAAATAATGAATGCAGCCTTCTCAGATCACAAGGCAATAAAAATAATGATTAGTAATGGTACATGGAAAACCAAATCTAAAACCAATTGGAAATTAAACAATATGATACTCCAAAACCGTTTAGTTAAAGAAGAAATCATAGAAACAATTAATAATTTCATCGAGGATAATGACAATGGCGAAACATCCTTTCAAACCTTTTGGGATGCAGCCAAAGCGGTAATCAGAGGTAAATTCATATCCCTGAATGCTTATATTAACAAACAAGGGAGAGCAGAGATCAATCAATTGGAAATGCAAATGAAAAAACTGGAAAGCGATCAAATTAAAAACGCCCAGAAGAAAACCAAACTAGAGATCCTAAAAATTAAGGGAGAAATTAATAACATTGAAAGTGATAGAACTATTGAGCTAATAAACAAGACTAGAAGCTGGTACTTTGAAAAAAAACAGACAAAATAGACAAGGTACTGGTCAATCTAGTTAAAAAAAGGAAGGAAGAAAAGCAAATTCACAGCATTAAAGATGAAAAGGGGGACAGCACCTCCAATGAGGAGGAAATTAAGGCAATCATTAGAAATTACTTTGCCCAATTATATGGCAATAAATACACCAATTTAGGAGAAATGGATGAATATATACAAAAATACAAACTGCCTAGACTAACAGAGGAGGAAATAGAATTCCTAAATAATCCCATATCAGAAATTGAAATCCAACAAGCCATCAAAGAACTTCCTAAGAAAAAGTCCCCAGGACCTGATGGATTCACCTGTGAATTCTATCAAACATTCAGAGAACAGTTAATCCCAATACTATACAAACTATTTGACATAATAAGCAAAGAGGGAGTTCTACCAAACTCCTTTTACGACACAAACATGGTACTGATTCCAAAACCAGGCAGGTCAAAAACAGAGAAAGAAAACTATAGGCCAATCTCCCTAATGAATATAGATGCAAAAATCTTAAATAGGATACTAGCAAAAAGACTCCAGCAAGTGATCAGAAGGATCATTCACCATGATCAAGTAGGATCTATACCAGGGATGCAGGGCTGGTTCAACATTAGGAAAACCATCCACATAATTGACCACATCAACAAGCAAACTAGCAAGAATCACATGACTATTTCAATAGATGCAGAAAAAGCCTTTGATAAAATACAACACCCATTCCTATTAAAAACACTAGAAAGCATAGGAATAGAAGGGTCATTCCTAAAAATAATAAACAGTATTTATCTAAAACCAACAGCTAATATCATCTGCAATGGGGATAAACTAGATGCATTCCCAATAAGATCAGGAGTGAAACAAGGATGCCCATTATCACCTCTACTATTTGACATTGTACTAGAAACACTAGCAGTAGCAATTAGAGAAGATAAAGGAATTGAAGGCATCAGAATAGGCAAGGAGGAGACCAAGTTATCACTCTTTGCGGATGACATGATGGTCTACTTCAAGAATCCTAGAGATTCAACCAAAAAGCTAATTGAAATAATCAACAACTTTAGCAAAGTTGCAGGATACAAAATAAACCCACATAAATCATCAGCTTTTCTATATATCTCCAACACAGCTCAGCAGCAAGAACTAGAAAGAGAAATTCCATTCAAAATCACCTTAGACAAAATAAAATACCTAGGAATCTACCTCCCAAGACAAACACAGGAACTATATGAACACAACTACAAAACACTCGCCACACAACTAAAACTAGACTTGAACAAATGGAAAAACATTAACTGCTCATGGATAGGACGAGCCAATATAATAAAAATGACCATCCTACCCAAACTTATTTATCTATTTAGTGCCATACCCATTGAACTACCAAAATACTTCTTCACTGATTTAGAAAAAACCATAACAAAGTTCATTTGGAAGAACAAAAGATCAAGGATATCCAGGGAAATAATGAAAAAAAACACATATGATGGGGGCCTTGCAGTCCCTGACCTAAAACTATATTACAAAGCAGCAGTCATCAAAACAATTTGGTACTGGCTAAGAAACAGAAAGGAAGATCAGTGGAATAGACTGGGGGAAAGCGACCTCAGCAAGACAGTATACGATAAACCCAAAGATCCCAGCTTTTGGGACAAAAATCCACTATTCGATAAAAACTGCTGGGAAAATTGGAAGACAGTGTGGGAGAGACTAGGAATAGATCAACACCTCACACCCTACACCAAGATAAATTCAAAATGGGTGAGTGACTTAAACATAAAGAAGGAAACCATAAGTAAATTGGGTAAACACAGAATAGTATACATGTCAGACCTTTGGGAGGGGAAAGGCTTTAAAACCAAGCAAGATATAGAAAGAATCACAAAATGTAAAATAAATAATTTTGACTACATCAAACTAAAAAGCTTTTGTACAAACAAAACCAATATAACTAAAATCAGAAGGGAAACAACAAATTGGGAAAAAATCTTCATAGAAACCTCTGACAAAGGTTTAATTACTCATATTTATAAAGAGCTAAATCAATTGTACAAAAAATCAAGCCATTCTCCAATTGATAAATGGGCAAGGGAAATGGATAGGCAGTTCTCAGATAAAGAAATCAAAACTATTAACAAGCACATGAA
Source organism: Monodelphis domestica (assembly GCF_027887165.1). Lineage (NCBI taxonomy): Eukaryota > Metazoa > Chordata > Mammalia > Didelphimorphia > Didelphidae > Monodelphis > Monodelphis domestica. The sequence continues at coordinate 281,794,911 of NC_077232.1, forward strand.
GAAGTGTTCTACATCTCTTATAATCAGAGAGATGCAAATCAAAACAACTCTGAGGTATCACCTCACACCTAGCAGATTGGCTAACATAACAGCAAAGGAAAGTAATGAATGCTGGAGGGGATGTGGCAAAATAGGGACATTAATTCATTGCTGGTGGAGCTGTGAACTGATCCAACCATTCTGGAGGGCAATTTGGAACTATGCCCAAAGGGTGCTAAAAGAATATCTACCCTTTGACCCAGCCATAGCACTGCTGGGTCTGTACCCCAAAGAGATAATGGACACAAAGACTTGTACAAAAATATTCATAGCCGCGCTCTTTGTGGTGGCCCAAAACTGGAAAACGAGGGGATGCCCATCAATTGGGGAATGGCTGAACAAACTGTGGTATATGTTGGTGATGGAATACTATTGTGCTAAAAGGAATAATAAAGTGGAGAAGTTCCATGGAGACTGGAACAACCTCCAGGAAGTGATGCAGAGTGAGAGGAGCAGAACCAGGAGAACATTGTACACAGAGACTAATACACTGTGGTATCATCGAACGTAATGGACTTCTCCATTGGTGGTGGTGTAATGTCCCTGAACAACTTGCAGGGACCCAGGAGAAAAAAAACACCATTCATAAGCAAAGGATAAACTATGGGAGTGGAAACACCGAGAAAAAGCAACTGCCTGAATACAGAGGTTGAGGGGACATGACAGAGGATAGACTCTAAATGAACACTCTAATGCAAATACTATCAACAAAGCAATGGGTTCAAATCAAGAAAACATCTAATGCCCAGTGGACTTACGCGTCGGCTATGGGGGGTGGGGGGGGGAGGAAAAGAAAATGATCCATGTCTTTAACGAATAATGCTTGGAAATGATCAAATAAAATATATTTAAATTTAAAAAAAAATAGGCTGCATGGTTGCTGAGGCCCCTTCTATTTCTTAAATTCTATAATTCTCTGACTCTAATTTCACCCCTCTTTCTATATTGAGAACATTTTCTTGGTACTCCTAGTTATTTTAGCCTTCCTTCCAATAAGTACTTTGTATTTATTGTGTTTAAAAGTTAGATGTTCACATCTAGTCTATGGGATACTGCCAGTCAGTTAAATTATTGAAGACATTTTTCCCAATTTAAGTTCAAGAACTCCCCGAAATCTATCCATAGACCCCAGACTAAATACCCTGGCTCAAGTGGAATGGAAATTCCTTGAGTGTAGGGTTTGGTTGTTTTTGTCTTTGTATCCTCAGCAGTTAGCAGGCATTTAAAGGTTTGTTGAATTGAAATTAACTACATCACACTGCTTCTTGTAATAAATGAATATCTTCATTACATTCGTTTTCTCATTCAATACACTTTGATTCCCCAAACAATATTAGTAAGTCTGTCTGCCTAGACTTGATAAAATCTTCCACTTTGTATACCTCAATGTATAATTGATATTTATTTAAATAAAAATCAAATTGCGGTGAATCACAATGAATACAAATATCCAATAATAGGCCTAGGACCTGGAAAAAAGTGAGGTTCAGAGAAACTGTAGCTTGTTGAATGTTTGTTTTTTTAAACTATTGTCAAGATTTTATATTGCCATGGTGTTGTAATAATTAAGTAATTTAAATTTGCTATATTGCCTAATGATATGATTAAAATATTATAAAATTCCTTATATGAAAGCTATTTTCCTATTTTCCTAAGGCAATCGCTTAAATTACTTGTTTTCAACCTGGCCTTTGTAGCTTTCATTTTGTTTTGTTTGGCTTCTACATTCGAGTTGCAACTGCTTAGCCATATGGGAGGCCTGAAAGTTTGCTTCAGGGCTGACAAGATGTACATTTAGAGCTGAATGGAAAAAACACTCACACATAAACACACACACATACATAGTGATTTGAAAACACCAGTTCTTCAACTTTTATTAGCTGGGAGTACCAGAAACCAGTTTTAAAAAAAAGATACTTGAAGCACTGTTGAGGTTCTTCTAAATAATTTAATATTATCTAATTTGGGGTCAAAGATAAATAAAGGCAATTTGAGTTTAACAGGAGTAGCTGATAATATTCATTTTTGTGCTTTTCAAAAGTTTCAGTCACTTTTATGAGAATCGAACTATAACCTAATGAATTATTATCATAAAATGACACAGAATTTCCCCTTGAACATACATTAAGCCAGAAATACTGAATGCATAAAGATGTCAGTTCTCTTAGCCAATAGGGATGAGTTAAAATAAAGGCAAGAGACCTCAAGCAATTCATTCAACCTCTCTGTGAATCAGTTTCCTCATCTGTAAAATGAGAGATTTCCAAGTTCCTTCCATCAGTGAATTGTAACTTTTTTGATCCAAAAAAGCATAGCATTTAGAAAAGTGGCATTTTAATTTTCTAGGAAAGAAACAAGTTTTAGATTATACTTTTTCTTCATGAAAATTCAACAACTTTCTCAATAAATAACCATTCAAAATATTCCCATAACTTGGAAACTTAGATCAATGCATAATTTTATTGGTGTTGCTGCCTCCTCCAAGATGGCACCCCAAATCCTCTCTTTACCCTTTTATCTAATTATCTGATTCTTATCCTTGGCCCCCTGTAAATCTACTCTAGAGGACAGCTTCTCCTGGAGGCTTGTCCTTTTCCTATCATAAGGTTGCCACTGTAGCTCTCAATCTTTCCCATTAGCAGCTTGATACATCACAAACCCACCTCCTTTTCTGGTCATCTATGTGATTGATCATGTCTTTTCTTCCAGTCCTTGTGTCCAAGTCTCCCTAGCATCTCACTGCAGCCTTTTGACACCTATTGGGGACCTTTCTACTCTTTTTGGAATCACTTGTAATTTTGATGTTTCTGAGATCATGGTATAACATGATTCATAGACATGCAACATCAGAGAGAGAGTATCAGTGCTAAAGAGAATATTACTTTTTGAAGCAGCAGGCAGCTAGTTAAATAAAAAGGTTTGTCCATTTCTCAAGAGGAGGCATGGACGCCCTATGGTTTTATTAAGAGATTGGCCGCTTTGGAAGGTAAAGTACAAGCAGAGACTCCTTTAAGAATTTTTTTTATTTTTTTTGTTTGTTTTATTTTGTTTATTTGTTTTATTTTGTTGCAGATGTTTCTTCAGCAAAAGGAGTTTGAAAAAAGAGGAAACAAAGCATTTGGGGTATTTTCAAAGTTGGGTAATAAATAGACAAATCATACTTAATGACTCTCCCTATTTACTGGTACCAGCAGAATTATTTTTAAAATATGAAACGTTTGCTTTCACCCTGTCTCAAAGTTTGTCAAACCCCAAACACACAAAGAAAGAGATACATTTAGAATTCTAAAGGTTCCCAAAAGTTCCAAACTCACCCGGACCCTCTTTTTTTTTTTCCTGAATGGTTAAGAATGGAAAGACATTGTTACACAAGTGACCAGAATTGTTCCTATCTATGTAACAGGACTCCTCCTTCACCTGTCCCATCCTCAGGCACTCAGCTCCAGCTTTCCATTTGCCCATATCTTAGATGTTGTACTTGTTTTATATTTGCATGGTGACTTGCAAAGGAAAAATATTTATTCAAGATTTATTTAGTATATTTCTAAAGCACCTTTCCTTCTCAGATGGCAACTACTGTAGCAGGATATTAGGGGCTGCTGTGCTTTCCCGCAAGAGACCCCATCAATGGAGAATCCTGAGAGTGGATGAATTCTAGAGGTGATAGTCCCTGAGTTGGAAGATATGTGATCCAAAAGCTGATGACGGTGGAGGTGAAATCCCAGGAGGAAGAAATTGGTCAATATAAGCCATTATGAACCACTCTGGAGGACCACTGAGAGAGAAATTAAAGTAATTAAAAAATATTTTCCCAGTTACATATTAAAAAATTTAACTTTTTTTTAAAATTTGGAGTTCCAAATTCTCTCCCTCCCTTTTTCTCCTCTTCTCTGAGAAGGTAAGCAATTTAATATAAGTTATATATGTTCAGTCATGCAAAATATATTTCCCTAACAGTCATACTGTGAAAGAAAACACAGACAAAAAAAAAGGATAAAATACCAAAAAAAAAAAAACCCAAACAGTATACTTCAATCTGCTTTCAGATTCTATTAGTTTTTTTTTTTCCTTCTGGGGTGGAATAGCTAAATTGATCATCATATTGCTATTACTGTATATTATATTCTCCTGGTTCTGTTCATTTCACTTTGCTTCAATTCATGTAAGTCATTCCAGGTGTTTCTGAAAGCATCCTACTCATCATTTCTTATAGCACAATAGTATTCCATCACAATCATATACCATATCTTGTTTAGCCTTTCCCCAATTGAAGGGTATCCCTTCAATTTCCAATTTTTTACCATCACAAAAGGAACTACTATAAATAATTTTGTATATGTAGATTCTTTTCTTTTTTTATATCTCTTTAGGATACAAATCTAGTCATGCTATTATTGGGTCAAAGAGTCAGTTTGGGGGCATAATTCTGAATGTCTCCAGAATAATTGGATCAATTCACAATACCAACAAATAGTGCATTAGTGTCCCAACTTTCCCATATCCCCTCCAATGGCATTTGTTGTTTTCCTTTTCTGTCATATTAGCAAATATGATAGGTGTGAGGTGGTATCTCAGAGTTGTTTTAATTTTCATTTCTCTAATCATTAGTGATCTGGAGCTTTTTTGTTTGTTTGACTAGAGGCAGCTTTGATTTCTGTGTCTGAAAAATCATCTGTTTATATCCATTGACCACTTACCAACTGGAAAATGTCTTACATTCTTATAAATTTGATTCAATTCTCTATATATTTAAGAAATGAGGGCTTTATCAAGGAACTTTCTGTAATTCTTTTTAGTTTTCCTCTTTCCTTCTAATCATGATTGTATTAGTTCTGTTTGTATAAAAACTTTTAACTTAATGTAATCAAAATTATCCATTTCACATCCCAAAATGCCCTCAGTATCTTCTTTGGTCATAAATATTTTCCCTTTTCCATAGCCCAGAAAGAGAAACTAGTCCATTCTGTGTAATTTGCTTTTGATATCACACTTTATGTCTAAATCATGTATGCATTTTGACCTTATCTTGGTATCCAACAGAGGCTTCTTCTTCAGCTGCTAGAAGAAGAGGAAACATTCTAAGAAGTTCTGGGAGAGGCTCCAGCTTAATTCCAGAATCTATGCCAGGGGTCCCCAAACTTTTTACACAGGGGTCCAGTTCACTCTTCCTCAGACCATTGGAAGGCCAGACTATAAAAACCTAACCCTAACCCTAACCCAGCATCAGTATACACAGTGCGGAATCCCCTCCCCCAGATCACGGCTCCGCATAATCCTTTGCATGGTGCCTCGTTCTCATTCAGTTACTCTCAGATCAAACCGCCAAGCAAAGAATTATGCCACCAGAAGTAGTACTGTATGTGAGCGATGCCATGCTTTGCAGCCTCTCACTGACCACCAATGAAAGAGGTGCCCTTTCTGGAAGTGCAGGGGGGGCTGGAAACATGGCCTCAGGGGGCCTCATGTAGCCCGTAGGTTGTAGTTTGGGGACCCCTGGTATGGTTCCTCCTCTTTCCCTTTCTTTTCCTTTGGCTGCCTAGGATCTTCCTCATTTCCCACAAAGCCTGCACTCAATTTACACTCAATTTGTTGAGGGTCTTTTTGATAGCCATTTCTGCATCTTGTGTTGTAACAAACTGGATGAAAACACTCTGCTGCCTCTGTACAACTTTTTTTTGTTTGAAACTCATCAATCTGGTCAATGGGATTTTTGAGATTAGCCTCACCAATTGTATCTCCAAGCCACCAATATATAGAGTGGTAATGGCCTTATCATCTGTGGGTCCAGATAAGGCATTGTTGAAGATCGTTTTTTTAAACTTTTAAATAATTTATTAATTTTTGCCTAAAGATTTTGTTTATAAATTTATTATTATTTTTATGTCATGCAAAACATAATTCCATATTAGTCATTGTTGTAAGAGTGTACTCATACATAATTCAAAACCCAAAATAAACCCATGAATACACTGATGTGAAAGATAATATGCTTTGATTTGCATCCATCTGACTCCAACAGTTCTTCCTCTGGAGGTGGAAAGCATTCCCTGCCTCAGGATTGTTCCACATCATTGAGAGTAGCCAAGTTTTCACAGTTAATCATCGTACAATATTGCTGACTGTGTACATTGTTCTCCCAGGTCTGCTTATTTCACTCTGCATCAGTTCCTGTAGATCTGTCCAGGTTTTTTTTTCTGAAATCATCTTACTTATCATTTCTTATAGCACAAAAGTATTCCATCACCAACATGAACCACAATTTGTTAGACCATTCTCCAAATGCTGGACATCCCCTCAATTTCCGTTTCTTTACCACTACAAAAAGAGCTGCTATAAATACTTTTGTATAAGCAGGTCCTAGCTAAAATCATATTAGGGATCTTTGATGTTTTGATCAGCAAGAGGATCATCAGAGTCTATACATTTCTCATCTTTATAGGGACTCTCTTCCCCTTTATGGTATTCTTTCACTCAAGGAACAACTGTGAAGATGATTCCATTTGTAGTCCATGCTGATTTCAGCTGTAACCTTCCCAAGGACATCAACTGGCTGAGTTCCATCAGTTAAAAATCTCTCACTCAGAATTCTGGGTCAATTTTCTTTGGTCACATCAGACCTGGGCATGCCGGTCGTAAAGTGTTGTCCTGCATCTTGGATCTAAACAGGCAAGCCATACTCTAGGTCCAACAAGCATTCGGGAAAAATGTTTTTTTTTTTTTAGTTTTCTGCAGGTATGACACACTTTAGCCTTCTAAAAAACAGGCAAACACTGGGACACCAGCAACATTATGAATGGCATAATACAAATTTTGCATTCTTTTCCATACTTTTCTTTGTTCATCTGGATGCAGGGATTTTCTCCAAGGCATGTCTGACAGAATAGGAAAACCCTCATCCTCTTAGTTCTGCCTATTGTCCATATTGTTATCCATAGACATTGTCATCCTGGAAGTGATGGCAGTCACAATGGCCCCCAGTGCCACTGTGATCCCTGGTTAAGATATATATATTCCCTCGATGGGCTTACTACTCAGCATAAATTACTTTTCATGACATATTATATCATAACTAGTAGTATCCCCAGCTGTGTGACCCTGGTCAAGTCACTTGACCCCCATTGCCTAGCCCTTACCACTCTTCTGCCTTAGAACCAATACACAGTGTTGATTCCCAGATGGGTTTACAAAAAAAACAGAGAAGTTGTAGGTCTGGATTTATAAAGGGTAAGTTTCCTCATGTAGGAGTAAAAATGGATAAACACTCCTAGAATTTAAAAACATATAGGATTTTAATAATAAATCAAAAGAGAGGGAAAAGAAAAAAGGATTCTTTCAGTCAGGTGAGCAGAGCAAAGAGCCAGAGACTCATACCTGCAGCACTTCTCCAAAAGCACAAGCTCCAAAGAACCCCCCAGCTTGGATCTTATGTCAAATGAAGACGTAACTTAAAAGGATGCTGGGAATGTAGCTCAGGTGTGGCAAATTTTTCATCTGCACACTCAACTAGGAGTTTCTTAGGGATGCCATTAGAGATATGTATGAACAAAAAAGAAGACAGGCTGGTCATATAGAAAGAGTAAGGGATAACCATTGGACAGCCTGTAATCTCCATTTCATATCAATGAAAAGTCAAGTAATCTGAGGATGGCTTCTAGTACATTCATTGTATCTTCTGTCAAAATTTATAGGCAGACATAATTAAGAATCACACAGGATGAAACAATATGAGTGGATTATAATCTGAAACAGTGATGGGAGTAACCAAAAAGTTTCAAAGATATCAATAAATCTTAAATCGCAGTAAAAATGTTATCTGCTAGAGGCAGTTAGGTGACTCAATGGATTGAAAACCAGGCCTAGAAATGGAAAGTCCTGGGTTCAAGTCTGACCTCAGACACTTCCTAGTTGTGTGACCCTGGGCAAGTCACTTAACCTCCACTGCCTAACCATTCTTCTGCCTTGGAACCAATAATTAGTATGGATTTTAAGATGGAAGGTAAGGATTTTTTTTAAAAAGAAAGAAATGTTACCAGCTATTAGTGAGGTTATATTACATTCATTCCAAATTCTCAGAGACAGGATATGGGTTAAATATGTTCCCATTTGAATAGCCCTTGGTTAGATGAAATAAGCCTAATTCTTTCAAATGCCTATATCCATTTTAGACTTGGTCATAACTTCCTTCATAGAAATTATCAGTTTTATGCCCCTTCGAGGGTATTATTTTCTTTCCCCCCCTGCAACTAGAAGTGGGCTTTCCCAAGATAGCCAGTGTACATCATCTGTTGTGTGTAAGGGAAGCTACAGTTCATCTGTCCTGGGAGTAGGTCAGGAGGCTGGAAGAGTTTCATGGACATGGAAAGTCAGCCTGACAGCTTGTGCTGATGGGAACCCCTCTGACCTGCTCCATGGCAGGAGTCCAAAATGGCATGTAATCCTTTTTTAATGTGTGTTTTTACAGATGAATCACCCAGTTGCTGATCACTGAAAGTTGTACTGGGGCATGTAGAGTCAGGTATTGTTCAGGGCTCCACTACACAGATATCTTTGTTGCATTTTTGATCCCCTGACTTAAGGGGACAAATAATTATAACACCAGTTCATCCAGGAAACTGAATATTAATCTTATTCTGTTTTAAGGTCCAAAGACTAGTTCAAAATATTTGAAATATAAATCAAATGCTCATCTCTTTGACCTTTCTCCTGATGACATTAGAAAAACTAAAAAATTACAAGATCTTAGAAACTACCATTTTTAAGGTATAAGTTAACTTTAAATCACAGAAAAATACTTTTGGATGTGTGTCAATTAGGAAAAGCATAGGCAAGCCAGAAATCCCTATTTAACAAAGCAGAATGAATTTACTGAGTTGGCTTCTAGAGAGGTTGAATTTTAGACTCCATAAAAATGTGTCTCATAAGTTTGCATGCCCTACTGTTATTTCTTATTGTTTCCCCATTCATTTTTCTGTGGCTGCCACTTTTTTTTCCAGTGGTACTCCAACCATCATTCAATTTGTTATTTTATTTTGTTGGAGTATGATGTGAGGTCCTATAAGCTAAAGAGTGGTGTAGGTGGGAAGATTGAGCAGAGGTCTTATGTTCCCCCGATTCTTAGAGCAAAAGAGCCTTCACTCAATGGAGGAAATTCTTTGGGAACTTAACCTCTCCGAAACCTGCTTGTGGATTCTGCAACATGGAAATGACTTCCATCATGGACTCTGATTGGGTGAGGAGCCTAACAATGATGCCTGCCTTTCAAAATGATTCAGGATCTGATAGGAAGGACTGAAGTTTGGGATAAGAAAAAATGGCAGCCTTATCTAGGCCAGACCAGATGGCAGAAGCGCCTGTAGTGCCAAGGGAGGTCAGAACACGACTTTAGCTAATGCCGTGAGACAAGGCAACAATGATTGCAGTAATTTTTCTCTAATTGTCAAGCTGAGAGGGCTGTCCTCTCCAGCCCTACAATACTTAGAGGTTAAGTGACAGGTCCAGCATCACTCAGTCAGTATAGATCAAGAATGGCACTTGAATCTGGTTCCTTCTGACTGAGACCAGTTCTCTACTCTTTTTTTTTTTAGAATCAATTTTCTTCTTTTAGAATCAATTCTAAGACAGAAGAGTGACAAGGGCTAGGCAATTGGAGTTAAGTTACTTGCCCCAGGTCATGTAGTTATGAAATATCTGAGGCCAGATTTGAACCCAGGTCCCCATGACTCCAGACCTGGTGCTCTATCCACTGTGCAACCTTGCTGCCTCCTAATTCTTTAGTCTCTATGCCATGTTACCTTCTCACTATAATCTTGGGTTAGCATGGAACATCAGGACATTACTTGATAGAGAGAATACCCCAAGACCTGAGAGAACAGCTCTAATCGGTAAAGAACTGGCGCGATATAACATCGACATAGCAGCCTTAAGTGAAACACACTTACCAGAAGAGGGATCACTCAGAGAACCCACCACTGGATACACCTTCTTCTGGAAAGGTAGAGCCACAAATGAAGACAGAATCCACGGTGTTGGCCTGGCCATCAAGACCAGTTTGCTCAAACAGCTGCCAGACTTGCCTGTGGGCATCAGCGAGAGGCTCATGAAGATCCGTTTGCCTCTCAGCAAAGACCGGTATGCCACAATCATCAGCGCATATGCCCCTACACTGACCAGCACAGAGGAGACCATCGAGCAGTTCTACTCTGACCTGAGTGCCGTCCTGCACTCAGTGCCCACAAATGACAAGCTGATACTACTGGGAGACTTCAATGCCCACGTTGGACAGGACCATGAAAGATGGAAAGCAGTACTTGGCAAACACGGCATGGGCAAAATGAACAACAACGTCCTACTGCTACTCAGCAAATGCTCAGAGTTCGAACTCACCATCACGATCACTGTGTTCAGAATGGCGAATAAATATAAAACAACATGGATGCACCCAAGATCAAAACAGTGGCATCTCATTGACTACATCATTGTACGCTGGCAAGACATCCAGGATGTAAAGATCACCAGAGCCATGAGAGGAGCTGAATGCTGGACAGACCACCGATTGGTTAGAGCGACTCTTCAAATGCGCATTGCGCCTTGCCATCCAAAATGCGCCCAGACAGTTCGCACATTTTACAACGTGAGTCCTCTTAGAGATCCATCTTATTTGCAAACATTCCAGTCCTGCCTGGATGACAAGCTGTCTGCCAATGGGCCACTCACTGGAAGCTCAACCAAGAAATGGAACCAGTTCAGAGACACAGTGAAGGAAACATCAAAGGCAGTCCTAGGCCCAAAACAACGCAACCACCAGGACTGGTTCAACGAGAACAACACTGCTATTGAAGACCTATTGAGCAAGAAGAACAAAGCCTTTATGGAGTGGCAAAATAACCCAAACTCTGCTCCTAAAAAGGACAGATTCAAGTCTCTCCAAGCCACGGCGCAGCGTGAGATCAGGAAGATGCAAGACCGATGGTGGGGAAAAAAGGCAGAAGAAATCCAGCGGTTTGCTGATACGAAAAACTACAAACAATTTTTCAGTGCCCTCAAGACTGTCTATGGGCCATTAAAACCCACCACCACTCCCTTGCTATCCTCTGATGGTGACACTCTCATAAAAGATAAAAAAGGCATCAGCAACAGGTGGAAAGAACACTTCAGTCAGCTTCTCAACTGACCCTCTTCAGTCGACCAAAGCACCCTTGACCAGATCTCCCAAAACCGCTCCATTGAACAACTTGACGTTCCTCCTTCAATAGAAGAAGTCCAAGAAGCCATTAAACAAATGAGTACAGGCAAGGCACCCGGCAAAGATGGGATGCCAACCGAGGTGTACAAGGCCTTAAATGGAAAGGCGCTCCAGGCATTCCACATAGTGCTGACCAGCATATGGGAAGAGGAAGACATGCCCCTAGAACTCAGAGATGCCTCCATCGTAGCCCTATACAAGAACAAAGGCTCACGAGCAGCCTGTGACAACTACAGAGGCATCTCTCTACTCTTCACTGCTGGAAAGATCCTCGCCCATGTTATACTCAACAGACTCCTGTCATCTGTTTGAGAGCAGAACCTGCCTGAATCACAATGTGGCTTCCGACCAGATCACAGCACCATCGACATGGTCTTCACGGTGAGGCAAATGCAGGAAAAATGCCTTGAGCAGAACCTGACTCTCTACATTGTCTTCATAGACCTGACAAAGGCGTTCGACACAGTGAACAGGGACGCATTGTGGGAGATCCTCAGCAAGCACGGTTGCCCAGCAAAATTCGTCAAACTGATCCAACTCTTTCATGTCGACATGACAGGGGAAGTCCTATCTAGTGGAGAGACTTCTGACTGCTTTAACATCTCCAATGGAGTGAAACAAGGCTGTGTCCTCGCTCCAGTACTATTCAACCTATTTTTCACCCAAATATTACGACATGCTGTGATGGATCTAGACCTGGGCGTCTACATCAAATACCGACTGGATGGCTCACTATTTGACCTTCGCCGCCTGACTGCAAAAACAAAGACAACAGAGAGACTCATCCTGGAAGCTCTCTTCGCAGATGACTGTGCTCTCATGGCCCACCAAGAAAATCATCTCCAAACCATTGTGGACAGGTTCTCCACCGCAACAAAACTGTTTGGCCTGACTATCAGCCTCAGCAAAACAGAGGTGCTGCTCCAACCTGCACCAGGGAGGCCAACTAACCAGCCGTGCATTACAATTGATGGCACGCAGCTTTCTAACGTCAACACTTTCAAGTACCTGGGCAGCACCATTGCCAACGACGGGTCCCTAGACCACGAGATTAATTCCAGGATCCAAAAGGCCAGCCAGGCACTCGGGCGGCTGCTCTGCAAAGTCCTCCAACACAGCGGTGTAAACACTGCGACGAAGCTCAAAGTGTATAACGCAGTGGTCCTCAGCTCACTCCTGTACAGTTGTGAGACATGGACACTGTACCGGAAGCACATGAAACAGCTGGAGCAATTCCACCAATGCTCCCTCCGGTCAATCATGAGGATCCGATGGCAGGACCGAATCACCAACCAGGAAGTCCTCGACAGAGCCAACTTCCACCAGCATCGAAGTCCTGGTCCTCAAAACCCAGCTACGATGGTCTGGACACCTCATCCGCATGGACCCACAGCGAATACCAAGACAGGTATTCTATGGTGAACTGTCAGCTGGACTCAGGAAACAAGGCCGACCAAAGAGAAGATTCAAGGATCAGCTAAAGTCCAACTTGAAGTGGGCTGGCATCACACCAAAGCAACTAGAACTTGCTGCCTCTGACAGAAGCAGCTGGCGAACCCACATTAACCATTCAGCCACCACCTTTGAAGATGAGCGACGTCGACGTCTTGCTGCTGTGCGTGAACGCCGACACCGGGCCACAACCGCACCTCCCATAACAACTGGCGTCCCATGCCCCATGTGCCACAAACTGTGTGCCTCAGTCTTTGGACTCCAAAGCCACATGAGGGTACACTGTAGATGAAACTGCACAAAGACAATAGTCATTCTCAATCACCGAGAGACTACCACTAGACTAGACTATAATCTTGGGAATCAAATTTCTTTTGATTCTAGTAAGTTTCTTCTCAATATAATCTTAGAAATAAAAATTCTTGATTGTAGTAAGTTTGACTTTGATTACTTTAAGGAAGGAAGGTGGGACAGTGCAATGCAAACAAGCTTTTACAGGGTTGAATCTGGAGTCATTAGACCTGAGCAGGATCCTGGATCTTCATCTGTAAAATGATAGAGTTCCAAGTTCTCTTCTAGCTCTAGACCTATGACTGTACAATCTTGAATTTAGTTCATCCAATGGGGATAAGAAGTTATGAAGATGATTGAGATGGTTTCCTTTGGGGCTTCATTTTATCCTGTTTCTCTTGTCCAAGAATTTTAGGTTTGTCAATTCATTCCCCTCTCTTGGCAAAGTGAGCAAGGCAGGCCAGCAAAGGTAGACACTTGAAAGTCACCCATCTGACTAGCACTGGGTCAGGAAGACAATACAGCTCTGTTATTCCTGGCAAGAAGATATCCTTGTGTCTTATTCCACCACAGCCTCAATGCTAATGTTTGCTTCAGGTAATAAATAAACATATGTTGCCATCTCACACCTGGAGGTTCCAGAAATCAGTTTTGAGCACGTGGGCAGAGATTACTGGGGTACAGGGAGGTGGTATTAATGCCAGCCTTGTAACAAGTGTCTGATCTTTATGACAACACAGTGGCGATGTCACTGATGCTTTTGCCAGGACATAGATATGAACCCAAGTAGAGGTACTAGATGAAGGACTTAGAACAAATAGCCATAAAACAGATTGAATATAGGAACTGTAAAGAGAGATAACAATCCCAACTTGCTCCATAGATTTGTTGTTTAGTATTGCTAATAAAAGAGACTGTAAATCAATTCACACTTATAAAAGTGTTATATACATGCTTCTTAATACTAATAATGACGCCTATTACTAATGAGGGCACCATTAATCCAAAGATACTAGGGATTTCTTTACACAGCTGGGCATTTATAGGCTATATTAAAGCTCTATTAATTTTTTTAGTGAACTGAAGAATATTTTACATGTGGAAAAAAGATTCCCAGATGAAGCAGATGCTTAGATATAGTAATGGTAACACAGCCTGCCTAGCCTGCCTTATTGCACTCTACTTTTTTAAACATTCAATGAGCCAAATTGGAATACAAGGTGCTCCTCATACATGGCATCTTATCTCCCACCTCCTTGCCATTGCACAATTTGTCTCCCATACCTTAAATGTAATCCCTCCAAACACTGGGAAGCAGGAGGCCACCAAGATATCTAAGGACGAGTGAACCAACCCAGATTGGAAAGTAGACAGGTCAAAGTTTCCAGCCAATCAACAACAGTATTGGACCCATAAATGGCCATTATACTTCTAGTCTAGGTGAGATAGCTGGACCCCCCCCCCAAATGCTCTTTAAATGAATCTGAATTAGTTGAAGTATCATAAGTAAGTATGATATTTTAAGGAAAATTAGGCTGCCTTGGAAACTTAAAGTAATGGTTGGATGAACCCTAAGTTTTGTGGTAGATTTTTGCTCATTTCTTAATTGTATTAGGCAGCATCTAATTTCCCTTCTAATTCTGAGATTCTGACCTTTTTCTTTAAGTGAAGTTTCTGGCCTAAGGATATAAGTGGAAAAAGAAAAAAAAGTTTCAGGTTATGTGTCTGATGAAATATCAGAGAAGTCCTTGTCTAAAACTTTGAGACATATTATAATGAATCTGAAAGTGCTTTCAGATTCAAATAAATTTTTATTCACTTGTAGATCTTTGAAGTAAAGGCTGAAAATTAATTGAAGACAAACTTAATCCTTTAGCAATTGTAGAGTAAATCATAAAAACAATCAACAATGTCTTTAAATATGATGACAAAAATGAAACAACATACAAACAACAAAATTTAGGTTGCCACTAAAGAAGTACTTCAAAGAAAAATTATATTTAGAAACACTTTCAACAATAAAAAACAAATTAGAGGAGTATGGGAATGTTTACCTTTCCAATCTAGGATAAAGGAAGTGTTCATGATGAAATAAGAAATAGAGAGGTTCATAAGAGGTAAAATGAATAATTTTGATTATGTAAATACTCATAAATGAATTGGCTATGAGTGATCAAATATACTAATGTGCTATTAGGGTACATTTGAATTGGTATGACAATTTTGGAAGTCAACCTGGATTTATTTGAGAAAAGTTACTAACTTGTTAATACTTTTTAATCCTGGAATCTCAGTATGGGATATATGCCCCAAGGTAATAAATATGAAAAAGAGATATTATTTTGTTCCTTATGGTAGGCAAAAATTTCAGACAGGAATGCCTGAACAAATTAGTTTCTATATTTGCTAAATGGCATCATAATAATCACAACGTTATCTAATCTTGGTTCTAGAGTATATATGATGTACTATTTTTCAGTCTTGATAGAAACTGGGTGGAATAGAACTATAGGTGGAGATTTGTATATATAGTTTGAATCACAACTGGTTTAAGCATTCTGGAGAATAATTTGGAACTATGCCCAAAGGGTTATAAAACTGGGCATGCCCTTTGACAAAGAACCACTATTAGGTCTATATCCCAAAAATATCAAAGGAAAAGGAAAAGGACACACACACACATACACACACACACACACACACACACACACACACATATATATTAGCTCTTTTTGTGGTTGCAAAAAATTGGAAAATGGGGTAATGTCCAATTTGGAAATGATTGAACAAGTTGTGGTATGATTTTGATGGAGTACTAATTTCCTATAAGAAATAATGAGGGGTAGTCAGGTGGCTCAGGCTAGAGATAGAAGGTCCTGGGTTCAAATTTGAACTCAGATTCTTCCTAGCTGTGTAACCCTGGACAAGCCACTTTACCTCCATTGCCTAGCCCTTACTGCCCTTCTGCCCTGGAACCAATGCTTAGTATTGACTCTAAGCCAGAAGGTAAGGGTTTAAAAAAAGAGAGAATGAGCAGAGTGGTTTCAGGAAAATCTGGAAAGATTTATATGAACTGACACAAAATGAAGTGAGAAGAACCAAGAGAACACTAGGTATGCTTATAGCAATGTTGCAATGATGATTTTCTGTGAAAAACTTGGCTATTATTGTATTATTACAATAGTTGTGTTGTATTCATTGATGTAAGACAATTTAAAAGAACTCATTATGAAAATGTTATCCATTCCAGAGAGAAAACTTATAGTCTGAATGCAAAGTGAATCATAATTTTTTTCACTTAATTTTTCTTTCTTTGGGAATGCAATATGGCTGATATGGAAATATGTTTTAAATGATTATATATATATTTATATATAATTAATATCATGTTGCTTGCCTTCTTAGTGGGTCAGGGGGATCAGAAAAAGGTAGAGAGAATTCAGAACTCAAAATTAAAAAAATTAATTTTAGCAATAAATAATAAATGCAAAAAAAATTTGAAATGCAATTGTTGCAATGGTTTTTGTTTAATGTTTTTTTCTTTGTTATAAAATGTAGTTCTACTTTCTTTGTTATACAATGAGGCTCTCAGAATTCATGGTAATCTAAGATTCATTTAATCATTTATATATTTAAATATATAAATTATTATTTGTATATATTTGATATATACACTAAAAAGAAATTAATGTAGTTATAATTAATCAACAAATCTTTATTAGGCACCTAATACCTTCCTGGAATTGTGCTCAGTTTTTGTAAAGCACAATTTGGTCAATAATATTGAAGAATCTGTGAAGTATGGATCTTATGTCCAATTGAAATACTACATAGAATTATAATGAAGATCATTCAAACTAAAATGAGAGGAAGAAAGGAGAAGGAAAAGATCAGACTGCTTCAGAAGTCTGCTTTTATAGCTATGGACATGAATAGGAAAGAACATATTTAAGATATACTTAAGATCAAAAACACCATGAAAAATATCTTCATAAACTTTTCTTAAATGAGTCTTTGGATGAAAAATTAAGTTTTATACAAGCACCAAGAATTTATTTCATTAGATTTTTTTTGTCTTATTTTGAGTGGATCCTTATTTATGGAGAAATTTTTTTTTTCTTTTTCACACTGAGCCACAAAGTAAGATATATTGCCAAGCAACAGGTGGAAATCTTAGCTGTTTAACATTCTTCAAATATCAGTGGCTGAATGTCACTGAAATACCAGTGGGAAATTTGGCAGAATCAAGAGTCAATAATTTGGAATGTACAGTAGTGAAAAAAACTATTAATGATGACAAACATTTTTGATGACTCAACCAACAATGGTGCTCTGAAATTTACAAAGTACATGGTGACAATTTTATTTTTATTTCACTTTATTTCACAGAGAATTTGAGTGATTTGTGAATGGTCATGCTGCTAATGTGTTTCACAGCAAGTAATTGAAGCAAGGTTTTCTGATATTGCCTCTGTTACTTGTTATTTATGTCACTTTGGACAAGTACCTACATCTTCCTGGCTGTCAGTTCCTTCTCTGTAAAATGAAGGGATTAGACTCTAACCTCCTATTCTTACATCATCTGTAACAACCTTCCTCCATCTAAGTATCTATGACCATGATTCCAAATTTATAATATCTTTACATCTAAAATAAGTGCTTAAAAATAAAAGCAAAGTAAAAGACTGTTGTGACAATAACTTTAAAAATAGAACCAACTTCCTTATATTTCAGCATTGGCAATGTTATCCCGCCCCCCCCTTTAAACTGATTGTAAAAGTTCCCTCCACACTTAAGTCCTAAAATTATGTCCTGGAATTTCAAAGTTACTGAGGTAGAAAGTCAGAGATGAAATCTCTCCTAGCAGATTCTGAACCTGAAATAGTGGTTTTGTCTAACGAAATTTAGCAACCTTTTCTCTGTGCTTTGGTAAGGACCTTTCTTCTCTTTGCTTCTCTCCCAGTAAATTACAGATCTCAAGTAACAAGAGGGTCAAGAGATCAAATGAAAATCACACAGATAAATATGACTTTTTGTGTATGAGAAATACATCCTCCAATTAGAAATACATACCTTTTCTATTCATTTTTGTACAAATGGCTATTCACATGGAAAAGAAACTCAACAAAAGAAAGCTGGGACAAGTAATTTTATGAATGAAAAGGTAGCAAATGTGGCCACCTACCACCTCCTTCTAAGAAACAGCAAAAAGCAAACTTATTCTAGGTAATTTAATCTAGAAATATAAGAATATGATCTGATAGGATCTGTTTCTCTTTTTTTATTGTTATAAAGAATAACAACAAAAACAATCAAATATACAGGACAAGGGACAGACTCTAATCCAAATCTCTTAGTCTTTAATAAGGCAGAATTAAGTAAGGAAACAATGCTTTTGTTTTTGTGTTCCTTTCCAGCTATGTTCAAAATTCTATCATTTTGGTCCCCATTTTCCTTCTTTCTTTATTTCCTTATTCTTTCTTTTTTCCTTTCTTCTTTCTCTCATCCTCCTCTTCTTCCTTTCTGGGTTTTTGTGACACTGGTTTTTTGGTTCTTCCACCTGATAGCCACTCCTCAGTGTCATGCTGGTTCTTTAACCATATCATGTTCCCCATCTATGGATGTTCTCCAAGGCTCTGTCCTAGAAGCATTTCATGCATTAGAACAGATATACTATGGAGCTTAGCTAACATGTATATCTGAATAAAAAAATATAGGTCAACAATAAGGTGGGCTCAGAGTTAAAAAGGATAATAATAATAGTCTGGATTGCTTTGGGTACACTGCAAAGTACTTAATAATAGCTAGTACTCTGCAAAGGAATTGACATGTATTATATCATTTTAACCTTACAATAACTCTAGAGGGTAGGTATATTATTACACCCATTTTAAAAATGAGAAAACTAACAGACAGAGATTAAGTGACTTATCCAGAGTAACACAGTTATTGTCTGAGGTAGGATTTGAACTCAGGTATTCCTAATTACACATCCAGCACCCTATCTACTGAGCCATCTATCTGCCCACCCAAGTTTCTTAAAACACCAAAGACCTATTCTTCTAATATAAATATTCTATTGGTTTCACTATTTGATGTCAAGATCTAGAATACTATTACCTTTGGAGTAGTAAAGCACCATGAAGAGGGTAATGTCAAGATGCTTGGTGGAGTTAAGTAGACTGTAACATACAACCAATGAGAAACTTGAATAATAAAAGTAAAAAAAATGTTATCAATTAATTGTCTGACAAAAAAAAAAAGATAAGCTGGTCATGTGATGAGAGCAAGAGGTGGCAAATGGATGATTAACCTGTTCTATGGCTATCTTTGCAGTATCAGAAGAAAATGAGAAAGACTTGAAGTATTTTGAGTGAACTGGCTGTGTAATTTAGGGAGAACATGGACAAAGGATGCCCAGGTAGAGTAAAGAGTGATTAATTGTGAATCACATCATTGGATGCCCATGTCAACAAAATCATACGTCTATCATAATATTTGGACATGTATTATTTGTAATTTTTGCTAATATTAATAGAGGGACTGTGACTTTTTTGTTCATTGAGATTCTTTGGGTCCTGTCTTATATTGTTTATGGGATAAATTGAGAACAATGGAATCAGAAAGTTAAGGACATGATCAGTTTTGTGAATCCTAATAACATATTGTTCTGTTGATTGCATCAATCTTCTGCCCCAGCAACCATCCATCAAGCTTCCAATTTCCCCATATTACTTCCATTATTTGACACTCAGGTGACTTGAATGTTGTTTTAAAGTGTCTTAAAGTTGTTTTAATTTGTATTTCTCTAATTATTAAGAAATTCTAGAATTATTTCCTGTAGTTATTAACCATTTGCATTTCATCATTCATGAATTATTTGATCATGTCCTCTGAGGAGTCTATATCCTCAGTCTTATAGATACGTATCAGTTCCAAAGAGATATCTGGTTGTTAAATCTTTAATTTGTTTACTTCAAATATTTTCCCCAATCTATGTCTTCTCTTTCTATTTAAAAATTTTCTTTTGTTATCTAAATCCTACTATCCTCAAAGAAGCAAACCCATCAATGTTGTCACCAAGAATTGTTACATTTGAATGATTGTCAAAAATGCTCCTTCTCTTCTAGTTGAGGTAAATAAAAATACACACACACACACACACACACACACACACACATATATATATATATAGTCCAGTGCACAATTCCATCTACATGGAGAACTCCCGGTGAAGAAAATCCCTCTATTGAGGAAGATCCCTAATTCATCATATATATGTCCACATGAATATATACATACGTAATTCCTTTTTTGTACTTTCATGGCATAAGATTACCTAGGCCATTAATTTTAGTGCATTAATGCATGCAATATATAAATTTGATCACATTTTGAATCCACAAAGTGCAAATACTCTGAATTTCTTTTATTTACTATAGTTAGTAGGCCAGTAAATAAAGATAAAATGTAAAGGTCCTTTGTCCTCACATTCTATTGACGGAAACAACATATATACAACATATATATATATATATATATGTATACAAATATATGCAAAATAAATGGAAAGTAACTTCTGTGATAGTCCAGGCATAAGGAAGGGCCACAAGTAGGAGGTGGTATTTGAGCCAGAAGGTACTTCTCAGAAGGAAGCTTGGAATTCTAAGAGGAGAAATAGAAAAAGGAGAGTATTCCAGGCAGGAAGAACAACATGAACAAAGATAGTGAGATGAGAGAGGGAATGATATTATATGTGACAAACATAAAAAAGTTCAAAATGAAATGGCTGAACCATAGAGAGAGAAGGAGAGTAATAGATATAAAGTTTATAAAATGTAAATTAGAGCCAGGTTGTAAAAGGATTTAAATTCCAGAAAGAGGAATTTGTGCTGGAACCCAAAGGTAAAGTTTACTGAGCAAAGGAGTAACATTATTTGTCCTACAAGTCATTAATATCATTTAGAGTATTTTATATTTTTGAGGATACTCCTCTTTATTTTGTGTTTTTAGTTTGTTTAGCATATAACTGCATATCTTATTTTTATTTTCCTTTGTATTTCTTCTTATTTTGCTGTAATTTCTTCATATTTTATTTATTTTATTTCTTCCCACTTTTAATCAGATTGTTTATCAATTAAATGGTATTTTTAAAACTGAATTTTTGTTTTATTTATCATTTTCTATGGATTTTTCCAAATTTATCTTTCCCCCTTTAAGTTTTATCATCTCCTTTTCTGTGTTTATTTTAGGTTTTTTTTGTTGACTTTCAATTTTTTTAAAAATGTAGACAGTTCATTAATCCTCCTTTTTAATTTTGTTAACGCATGCTCATTAAGGTCATGACCCCCTCCCCCCAGTCTGCTTTAACTGTATCCTACAAATTTTGATGTTTTATAACTCCCTGGGCATAATTCCCAATTGCTCTCCAAAATATTTGGATTAGTTCAGAATTTCACCAGTGAGTTAGTGTCCCCCATTTTCCCACATCTCTCCAACATTTGTCATTTTTCCCTTTTATCATTTTAACCAATCTGATAGATGTGAGATATCTCAGAATTGTTTTGGTTTGCATTTCTATGATCACTAGTGATTTAGGAAATGTTTTCATATACCCATATATGGCTTTGTTTTCTTCTTCCAAAAACTGTCTGTTTATAGTTTTTACTCATTCACCAATTTGGGGGATGGCTATTATTCTTATAAATTTGACAAAGTTCTCTCTATACTATAGATATGAGATCACTATCCAAGAAACTGTCTAGAAATTTTTTTCTTCTATTTTCTACCTTCCCTCTACACAGAAAATGCACAGAAACTCCTCTCCTACAAATCTGATAGGTAACATGTTCCCTTTTCTTCTAACTTGCTTATGATGTCTCCTTTTATGTCTAGGTCACATATTCATTTTGATCAAAGTGAATAGGGTAAGATATTTGTCTATATCAAGTTTCTGCCAAACTATTTTCCAATTGTCCCAGCAAATTTTACCAAAAATGAGTTCTTATCCCAAAAATTTGGATCTACACTTTTGTCAAATAGAAGGCTGCTATAATCTTTTATTTCTCTTTATTGTATATCTATTCTGTTCCATTGGTCTCTCTTTCTTTTTCTTAGCTAGTGTCCATTCATATTAAACATGGGAAAAGGAGGTTTATATTTTCCTTCATCTGTCTAATATTTTCAAGATTTTTTTCTTCTCTTCTGCTATAAACACTATATTATATTCCTTCAGTTATTTTACTTTAAACTTTTTAAGGTGACTATTTCCAGTGACTCCTTTCCCCTCATCCCTAATTTCCTTCTCTCATTTGTTGCCCTTTTCCCATTGGAGTTTTGCTTATTTGTTTTTTTTCTCTCCTGCTTTTATCTTATTATGTAATTCTCCCTGTCACCTTTTTCCTCTCATTCAAGTAGATTCTGACTTCTCCTTCCCTTCAAGTAGTTCCTTTCATTAATTTTTAAAATTTCATTTTTGTGCCCTTTCTAAAAAGATTTTCCCTCATTCTTTTCATTATCTTCTCTTTCTATCTATTGTAGGCCTTTGTTCCCTGTCCTTTAAAGAACACTTGTCTGGTCTCTTTTGTCTGAATTCCTTATTCAATAAGTGTCCAAAGTATCCATTCTAGCCTCTCTACTCTAGATGGTTTCTGCTACTGATTTACTGAGCCGGGCATTTCCCTTTTCTATTGTGTCCCAGAACATTCCCAGAACAAAGTCAATTATTACAAATGTCAGAGAGGAAACTACTACATGTGACTTATAACTCAAATAATAGTTTATTTTAAGACAAGGGAAGGAAAGAAAGGGAATTGGAATGATCTATCTAAACCCCAAATCAAGGTGTTAACAAACACTAATACTTCTCTCTCAATAAATCTACTTCCTACAACTAGTTAAACTAAACCCCTTACTTAATATATAAAATGGTAAGGAATTGAAGGTAACAGGAACAAGATTCAAAGGAAGGTCTCGTTGACAGTTGTCCTCTGGAGTCTTGACTAGCTCTGTTGGATCAGCATCAATAGGATCACTGGGATAGGCAGAATCACAAGGAAAGCCACAGAAGAGAGAATATCTAGCTATCTAGGTCCACCCCAGAAGAACCAGACAGAAACTTCTCCTGGCTGCTTAACTGTTTCTCAGAAGAGGCAACTACCTGTCCCTTCTCCAGAGTTCTGGAATCTTGCTCTTCTGCCCTGCAGGATCTCCTGCTCCTGGTTTGTAGCATTGCTCTTGCTCCTGCTAATTTCCAATAACAGAACAATGTGTTGTAGTTCCATGTTCTCTTCATATTCCACCGACCCATCAAGTATTGGATCATTTTCCTTTGTTTAGCAATATTTATTCATAGATGAATTTACTAGATCTAGGAAACCTTTCATTTCAATGTGTTTATTTTAATGTTTTTTTCTGTTGATTTATGTTTGTATTCAAAGTTTTTGAGTTTTCTTCATTCTGTAAATTTGGTATCTTGATTTTTCCTGATTCTCTCCTATTTCTAATCTGTCTTCTCTGGTGGTAGTTTGCTTGATAACTGTATCTCAAGAGTTTCAACCTGCTTTTACTCTGGACAATTCATGCTTCACCAACCTAGGTCTCTGCTCCAAATTAATCAATTAATAAAAATTTATTAAGTAGTTACTATGTGCCAGACATTGTTCTATGTGCTGGGGAAGACAGAATGGAATGGCTTCACTTGAATGATAACAAGGTATTAAGTAGTCTTGATAAGGAGTAAGGATACTTCATCATGTGAGCCAGGGATGAAGGAGAAGGTAGTAGAAGGCATCTGAGTGATGAGAAGAGGAGAGAAGAGAAAGAGGAGAGGAGAGGAGAGGAGAGGAAAGGAGAGGAGAGGAGAGGAGAGGAGAGGAGAGGAGAGGAGAGGAGAGGAGAGGAGAGGAGAGGAGAGGAGAAGAGAAGATGTTCATGGTTAATGGCTCAGTTTTTTTTTTTTCTGTAAAATATGAGGCCAGATTCTCTACTGAGAGAGTGAAAGGAGACAGGGAGTCATGAGAGGTTTCAGGTGGGATGAAAAGATTTGGAGGTCATGCTCTTTCTCTTGTGCCTAATGGATTGCTGCATGGTCATCCACCATGGATGTGTGGTCTTCTGTACTGATGTCCTATACCACACCCTTTCTTCTTTAGTTCTCTGGCCAGCACTGGCAGTTCAGAACTATGCAGCACTGATGTTAAAGGGTTTGAGCTTCCAGCAGGCTTTTGCCCCTAAAGGGCTGAAGCTACAGTGGCTATTTATTATGGCCTGGGCAAATTTTTGCCTCTTGAAGCTTTGGTCTCCTCTTTCCTGGAAAGAGGTAGATGGGTTGAGGTGGAGGCTTCATTTTTGTTGAATTCTTGGGTTGGCTAGAATCCCAAAAAATTGTTCAGAAGGATATCTTGTGATTTTTACATGTTCCATAAGCTCCCTAAATAACGAGCTCTCCACAAAACTTCCCCTTATAAAAATAGCTTGGCAAATAATCTTAGAGTATTGGGGTTTAAGGAAATACTGTATATTATGTAATTCTTATTTGATAAATCATACGGATTTTAAAAAATGATTTAAACAGTGAGTTGTTGAATCCATCATGACTAAGTGAAATAATATAGAGGAAAAAAAAGAAAAGGACTCAGAATAGAATCCTAAAGGACAGCCACAGTTAATGGAAATGATCTAGAGTGATGATCCAGCAAAAGAGGCTACAAAGGATGGTGGATTGAGAGCCAGGCTTAGAGACAGGAGGTCCTGAGTTCAAATCTAACTTCAGACATTAATTTCCTCCTTGTATAACCCTCAGCAAATCAATTAACCTCCATCATCTAACCCTTACTACTTTTCTGCCTTGGAATCAATACACAGTACTAATTATAAAACAAGGGGTAAAGGTTGTTTTTTTTTTTAAGTTTTAAAAGAGGAGAACCAGGATAAAGTAAGGTCCTGAAAACCTGGGAAGAAGAAAGCTTCAAGGATATGAGAATGGTCAACAGTGTCAAAGGCTGTCTAGAGAACAAGAAGTTGAGAAGAAATCTTTGAATTTGGCAGTCAAGAGGTCATGCTAACTTTGGAGAGAGGAGAGGATGATAAGGTTGGAAGTTTAACTATATAGATAGTTAAAAAGAGCAGCATTAATGGCCTTGCCTAGGAATTTAGCCACACAAAAAAAGCAAGAGAGATGATATTTAACTGGAATGGATGGATCAAATGAGGGTATTTTGAGGATGGGGGAGGCATAATTGTAGGGAATGGGGAAGCAGCCAGCAATCAAGGAGAGATTGAAGGCAAATGAGAGTGGGGATGATAGAGGAGGCAATCTCCTAAGACAGAGTAAAATGGCATCATTTGTGCAGAGAGGAGTTGGCCTTGGCAACCTAAAGTAAAGTCTGTTGTCTCTCTAAAACTCTCTCTTGATCTACCCCAAAATAAAAGGGAATGACAAATGTAGGGCTAATTTTTGTTTTGCTTTGTTTCAGTGATTACCACAGACAAAGACTCGATTCCTTAGTGGTCAGCACACGAAGGATGGTTTCAGAACATGTATGCAGTCTAGTTCTATAATCAAAGCCTTTCCTGCATGGCAGCATGTGTTGGAGTTTCTGCTCCCTTGGCATGGCCTGTGGCAACCCAAATTCACCTTTATCCTCTAAGAGAACATTGTATAAGAAATGTGTGTGGACTGGTTCTAAATACATTTTAAACACAGTTTTCCAAGAATTAAATAACAATTATCATTTGAGAATTTTATGTCAAATTAATAGAAATTTAAAACTTGTTGAGCTTGTCAGTTTTCCATATTTGGGATTTATTTCATCACAATGACTGTCTAAGGAGAGATGATACAACAATGGATTTATATTAAACTAAATGCTTCATTGAAACTCAGGAGTTGAAAAAATCATCACAAATATTGCAGAATGTTGGGATTGCATTACCAGTTATATTTTAACTCACTGGCTAATCATGTCATTTATAAGACTTTCACTGTACAAAGTATTAAAGACCTTCAGAATGGGAAAAACAATGTTGAGAATTTTTAGTCAGACTCTCTCATTGTGCAGATGTAGAAACTGAGGGCACGAGGTGAAGTCATTTGCCCAAAGTCATACTGTTAGTAAACGTCAGAGTCGAGTCATGAACAAAGGTCTTATGAATGCTAGCGTTGCTCTTTGGTTAGGGTGAAAGGTGGCAAAACATGATCCAACCTGTTGTAAAATCTGGATCCATGAGTCAATTTGACTTAGTCCACTCTTCATTATTTTAGAACACCAAGAAAATGGAACACAAATATTTACAAAGAATAAACAACTGAAAAGTCAGTACTATGAGTTATTGGCCGTTAGCTAAGCTTTGTAGCTAAATGCCTGAGTCCATGTTGGTGCTTGTATGGTTTGCCTTTAGTACCCTTATGCTGGTTTTTATGAAGTGATTCATCTTGTCACACCCTTCACAATATCCTTTATTAAATCCTAAAGATTACTGCTCATGGGTGACTGAGCTCAGTCAAATAACCTTGACTTCAGGCCTTTAAGGGGTGCCAGCCCTTTTAATGTGAAACTAATATCAACAAAAACAAAAAGCATTTCTCAGACTTAACCATTAGAGGATCTGATGAAGGTCTGTGGAAACACTCAGTGAATTCTCATGACATTTATTTTCCTTCCATTAATAAAGTTGGGGTAATACAAAGTGGGTGGCGAAATTTGTTTCTCATGTAATGGATCACTGATCCCAAATGGCCTTTTCAAATCCACTCCAGGAGCCAACTTTTCAAGTGTGAGTTCTTAAAATATATGCATACACATGCAAATTTGGATTCTCAAAAGAAAATGACAACAACGACAGAATTTCACGCACAAAATAAGATGGGGGACTTTGGGATCATGGATTGCAAATTGGGACATATGTCCAGTGCCTGTTTTCATGCAGTGTATTGTTTGACAGGTACTAGTTGATTATACGATTGCTTCTCTACAAATCTTAATTCTAAAACAAAGCAAAACAACTCTTCACTTTCTTATTGAGATTTTGGCTTAGGATTTAGTTCACCTTGAATCAATGTGTATAAGATCTTCTATCAGATCCTAGAATTTTTTCCAACCCATAAAATAAAAATAACATATCTTGACTTTTTGAATAGTCCTACAGTATCATTAGCATAGATGATTAAAATGCACTATTTAAAAATTAATATTCTTATGATCCATTTTTCACACAAGTAGGAACTCTTTGGGCTTTTGAATCTACTTCCACCTGTAAATTTAAAGCCCATTGTCAGACGCATTTAGCAAAGAGGAAAATTGTAAAGAGGGAAAGTGAGTGAAGTCCTCGCTCCATATCAATGGGAAATTCAGCATTTTGGGGTCTTCTGAAACAGAACACAATCACCAAATCAGAAATATTTAAGCCTTTGGAATAACCAGTAGGGCAGGTTTACTCCATCCTACTCTCAGACTCAACACAGTGAAATGTCTTCCGGCGGGCTCTAGGAATGGGATTTCGGAGCCCTCCACTCTTTAGAGTAGCTATGCAAATTGCACAGGTTTAGAATAAGGGGGTGGGGAAACCCCTAGCATTTCAGTAAGAATTAGAAGTTTGATTTATGACATTGCGTTTCTTTGCCTTTTTCAAGTGTGTACTTTACTTGCTGCCTGTCATTAAGTGTTTTATTAACATAATGTCGCTTGAGTTGGAAGGATTATTATTCATCTAAAGGTCAAAATTTGATTAAGTAAGTCGTATGTAAATAATGAAAAGAAGGGGACACCAGAGTCGACTTTCTGTTTCTTAACCCATCATCCCATTTAGTACTTTATCTTTAGGAGAAGGAGATATACGAATGAGCGAGAAGGAGAGGGAGGAGAGATCTCAAAAGGAAAGGCACTGGTCGTGCCCGCAAACTTCTTGCCCTCCCTTGAGGAATATGGCCAGATGTGTGTATTAGGGATATCAATTTGGTAGCTATTTTGAGGAAAAATTGGAGAGAAGTCATAGATTAATAGCTTCCCGGCTGGAAGAAACTTTGAAAGTCATTGAGGAGGTCCAACCCTCTCATTTGAAGTTGTAAAGTGGTGTATGGGTACACTGTTTTGTTTTGTCTGTGTGAGTTATGAATTTCCACATGGGTCTGTCAAGTTGTGGGCTCAAAGAAGAGATATCTTTAAAGTATCATCCCTTTCCTCAACCATTCTTCAAGAGTGTGTTTAATTACTGCAAGGAAAGGGATCAGGAAGTTGTGAGCCAGAGGCTCACTTTGCTAGAAAGAGGGTGGTGGGAATTAGGCTCAAAGTACATCTAATTTGTTCCCTTAAATATTTTTAGTCTAAGGGAAGTAATTTTTAGGTTCAAATTGCACTCTTGATCCAGTAGTCCAGTAGTGGATGTAATTAGGAAAAAATTTTGTAACTTGGATTCCATCTCCCAGAATTCTTTTCTTGTCCCAAGAATCCTTTTCCCTTTATTCACATTTGCATTTGTTATGTGTATATAATTTTGTGGCTCCTCCTTCTTGCTCTCTCTTCTTTTTTTCTAACTGCGAGGCTGGGAATTGGGATTTTCTTTACTGAGTTTTTTCTTCCCTTGCTTCAAGTTTTCTTATTAATCTTATAAATATGATACTTGGAGTATTGGATATTAATTTCAAAATCTACAAGAAGAAGGGCTCCGAGCAATATATTCAAGACTTGATTCCTTTCCTGCTAAATGCTAATTCCACAATGAATATGTATAGTGAATAATGAATAAACATTCATCCAAACAACAAACAGAAATCTGAGAAAATAAACCTATGAGAATATTGACCAGATAATACCCAGAGGGAATGAGCTCTCACTGGGAGCAAGGTAACTCAGCTCAACCAAAAAAAAGAAGCCTCAGCCCTCACCCACAAAATCTTCAGTATAGAAACCTGAGAATGGAGCCATGATGAAAATACTGTTTCTTTTTCTTGTTGGCTTTTCACTGTATTCTTCTAGACCCTTCAGGGACCTAAAGAGAATATGGAAGACCTGAATTCTATAAGCTTAAAAATTAATATACAATAACTCCAAGTGCCATATTCAATAATAATTCTTAATAATAACTAAAATTAAAAAGCTAGAGTAAAAAGAGAGCTAAAAGAGAGCAAGAGGCAAAAAGTTACACACAACTATATACAGTACGCAAGCATGCAAGGTGGGGATGAAAGAGGAAAAGGATGTGGGGAGATGTAGTTCAAAGATACAAAATTTCTATTTATACAATTCTCTCTCAAAACTGGACTCCAGAAAACCAAGACCTTTCTTCTCTCCAGTTCTCACACAGGCTCGGAACACCAAACAATCAACTCTCCACCAATGACAAGAATCCAAAAATGGGTTTTGAGGCTGGGGTCACACGATGAGGAAAATGAGTCTCTGAAAGTGTCAATAACATAACTTAGGTATACAAGCAATTTGTGTAAGCAGTTAGACTCAAAAGAGATCAATTAAGAAGTCATTGCAATAACAGTGGATCATCCAAATGACAATGCTGATGCATGGTAAGTATGAGTAGTCAATAATATATTCATGGGGGGCAACTAGATGACTCACTCAGTAGTTACAGAGAGCCAGGTCTGAAGACCAGAAACCCTGAGTTCAAATTTGGCCTCAAATATTCCCTAGTTGTGTGACCCTGGGCAAGTCACTGAACCTCCATTGCCTAGTCCTTATCTCTCGTCTGCCTTGGAACCATTACATAGTATTGATTCTAAGATGGAAGGTAAGGGTTTTTTAAAAAAGAATATATTAGTGATGAAGAATTGCAATGGGAGAAGCAACATTGAATATTTCACCAAAGACATATATAACTGTGGAATGGAAATGAGGAGTGTCTACTCTGATCCAATGTAGGTAACCAGTGACATGTGTGAAATGTAGAGGGGTTGTAAGGCAGACCCCCAGCACGTTAGGTAGATGGCTTGTCGAATAATATGGGAGGAAATAGGCAAGAGCCAAACAGGATGGGAGTTGATAGTTGGCATGTGATCTATATATATCACTGGAGATATGACCCACTGAGTGATACCATATTGTTTTCTAAAAATATCTCTACTTTGTTGATTTTCTTTCTCAAAATAAAACCATTCATCCTACATGCTATTAAATAATTAAAATTGTCAAGTTCAGTTCACAAGATAGATTTTCCAGCAGTGATTATGGAGAAGGGTGGGAAACAGGGGACAGGAGAGCTGTTGATATCCTGGTAATGTTCCTTCCTGTTGGTGCAAGATTCCGCCAAACCAAATAGATTCACTTGTACTTTCCAGTGCTGCCCTCTTCTTCCTCTTATAACTTGGTAGTGGTGGTGCTTTCTCCTTCTCCTAGGGACCCACGACTTTTTTATGACAATAGACCTTTCTCAGTTCTTCCCTATATAAGACCTCTAGGGCTCTCCTCTGTCTATTTCCCAAAGAGACAGAAATATTTTCTTGTAATTCACATGTTTCTTGTGTAGACAAAAGCTGCTTTTTTGTGATGTGGTTTGGCTACTGCTCCACTGACTTTCCTGACTTCTATTTTTCAAAGACAGGTCTGATCCATAAGGGGCACTGCATACACTTGGCTGGCTGAACCTGGGAATTGTGCATTTATGAATATTATGAATATGAACAGGAAAGTAAGAGGCCTTTGGTGGCCACGGGTTGTATTGTTTTCAATCAACCTGCTACCATGGCAACAGGTCCTATTAGAGAAGCCACCTTGTCACCACAACTTTAGGTCCAAATAATTCAACAGAAAAGATAAAATGAGACATGGCAACTTTATCTTGCTCCATCTTTTACATAAAGCAATTTCTCAGAAATATGATCAGCATTAGAGACAACAAGCGTTTAAAATTTAAAAGGCCCTGAGAGAGAGAAAAAGTCTATTCACATCAAGGAGTTTTGAAAGATGAGTGAAAGGTGGAATAAAATATGATAGGACTGCAATGTTTAACTTTTTCTACACTGTGAACAACTAACCTGAACTTTAGAATTTGAAGGTTTTGACCATAAAGGAATAACTAGAGAATTTATCCTGAAAAGTTTATTATTCTTGGTCTATGAACTGTAAAAAAAAAACAAGAAAAGTTGCCTATCAAGGTTAGAAAAAAATCTGGATTTTTTTCCCAGATATTGGTAGAACCATTGATGATATGAACCTTGTGAGTAGCAGGATGGTATAATAGAAAATGGGCTGGCATTTGAGTTGGAAGAAGAGGGTTCAAATCTCTGCTCTGGGACTTTTGACAGCTCAGTTCATCTCCCTGGGTCTTTCTCACATGTAAAAAATGAAAAAATTACACTAAACGATCTTATTTGATCTGTTGACTTTATTAAGTTCTCTCTTTTCTGTTACGTGCTTTTCCTTCAATCATGTTATAATCATTTGTTGGAATCTCTCCTCTGATTACCTACCCACCCAACTCATAATCCATGTATATGCTTCCCTCTTCCCCACTAACCTCTTCAAAGAGAGACTGTCTTGTTTTTGTGTCCCCAACTGAAATGTTCTTGCTTTACAATAAATGATTGTGGAATAGAATTTAATGGCAGCCTGGATGATCTCTATCCTAGGAGTATTCTTACTTAAAGTAGACCCTTGATTGGATAGTCTCTGAGATTCTTTTGAATTCTGAGATTTTGTGAAATTGCTTAATGGGCAAATATAGGCACCAAGTTCCATGTAACAGAATTCTGGTGGCAGGATTCCCAGAAAGATTGGATGTTATTCTTCTAAGTTTATGCCTCATTTACTTACTTTCATCATCTCAGGCCCCTGGGAAAAGACCTTTTAAGTTGCATACCAATCAGTTTATAAGTTTCTATGAAGTACCCAGTATGCGCTAGACTCTGGGAATATAAATACAATTAATTAAACATTCTCTACTCTCAAGATTATATCTCAAAGGCTCAATTTTGTAATAATAATGCCAATGAGAATGATGAGTTCTATGCCAATGTGAGCCAATTAATTTTACTCTGTTTCTGTGGGTACAGAAACTTCTCAAAGCTTCTCAAAGCCCAGTCTTGTTCCTAATGTGTAGATATGTATATATATGTGTGTGTGTGTGTGTGTGTATGAATGCATATATGTATGTTTTGGGGGTGACCATTCACTCATTCAACTAATGCATACTGAGAAATACTACATAGTACATATTATGTACATAACCAAGAAGGATAAGGACATTATGTGAAGGCTAATTTGTTCTGCCATTTTATCTTACAATTTCATTTTATCCTGTGTCTTTCTTGTCTGGAAGAAAGATCTACCCAACACACTTCCTTTATTTAAAAAAAATTTTTAAATATTTTTACCTTACCAGTGTAATTCTTGGAGGACCTTGCAATTATCCCTCATGATCACCATAGAAACAATCCACTTCCATTTTCCAGACCTTTATGTATTTAATGCTGACTCATACCATTTTTTACACATAAGCCATTATTTAGTAGTAATAGTCTGTGACCCTTGCTTCCTGCCTTCCTGTATTTCAGCTGCCTTTCTCTGCTTATTTAGATAGTTATCTATATGCATGTGTGACACGATTCAGGAAACAAATGACTATCAAATAAATAGAATATCCATCTATAACATATGTAAACATGCAGCAACAAAACTTGAATCTTGGCTAATGTCCATTGTAAGGAAGAAAAATTAACAAATTCATTGATAGTTTTATTTTCAAGGAAACTTACTTGTTTGATTAAGATTTACTCTTTAAAAGCAGCTTTAGAACAAATTTTTTCACAAATTCATTCTTATTTGATGATTACTAAAATCAAATAATCACATTTAAATTAATGTGTTGATACTGACAAAAATGAAAATAAGAAAATCAGATATGGAATTGTAAGAAAAAAGTAAGAAAGCTTTGTAATTCTATTGCATTACTCTCCAAATGTTGAAAAAACCATCTGATTTAACTTTATATAACATGCAGTAATCGTCTACTTCAAAATCTTTCTCCTTAAATGACACAGGTAATCCATCAACTTTTAAAATATTTTCCAGCCATAAATAGACAAGTATTTCAAAAAATCAAACAATCAGCAAGCATTATTTAAGTACCTGCTCTAGGTCCGGGCGTGTTTAGGCTTATGGAGACACAGATAAAAATGAAACAGTCCCTGCCCTTGAGGAGTTTACATTTTATTAAAAGAAATTATATATACACACATAAGTACACTGTTGTTCAGTCATTTTTAGTCATGTTCAACTCTTCATGACTCCATTAGGGATCTTCTTGGCAAAGATGCTGGAGTAATTTTATTTGCTTTTCCAGCTTATTTTTAAGATGACAAAACTGAGACAAACAGGATTAAATGACTTGCTCTGAGGTCAGATTTGAACTCAAGAAGATGAGTCTTCCTGACTGCAGACCTGATACTCTATACACCGTGCAACCTAGCTGCTCCATATAAGTACTCACAAAATACCTATAAAGAAAATACGAGCTAACTTTGAGAGAAGGAGCTGGCAGCTAGGGAGGAACAGAGTGATGTAAGGTGGCATTTAAGTTGAACTTGGAAGAAGAACTAGGAGTTATAAGAGGCAGAGGTATGAAAGCAGTACATTGTAGACACAGGGACAGCCTGTGCAAAGCATAGAAAGGGAAGATGAGAAATGAAATCAGCCTCCCCTGATTTTTATTTGCCATGTGAAGTTATAAGTCTTTTCCTTCCATATACTAACCCAAGGAAGTATATCAGGAAATGAATCCAGTGAATTTTTCAGTTGCAGCTCCTTTTAAAATATACTCTACATTTCATAATCAAAATGCAGTTAATTTGAATACATCTAAGAAAATCTTCTAGCATTACTGATTGCAATTTCTGGGTTTGGGACTTACACAAAAGCATCTTTTAATTTGTTATATCTACTTTTCATCCCAGGGAGTACCGCTGGGGAAAGTCACATACCATAGCTGGTCACTTTGGAATTTAGACCCTAAACGATGTTTTGATACTATAACATATTTTTGCTTTTGCCCCCAGTTTGTCCTTTTTGTAGCTGTTTGCTCTTATCATAAACATGACATGCTGTAAGACACGAGTGAGGCTGCACTTAAGCTAAATGGTTATTTCCTTAACTTGACTCACCCCAGTACCCTGGAGATTTACACTAGTTCCTGATTTCACAGGTCTCCTGTGCATGTGAATTTTCATGAGATCCTATTCAACTGGAGTAACCAAGAAGAAAGAACAATGTCCCTCTATAAAAGTTAGGTTCTGCATTGTCCCTTACATAGCCTACTGATGAACGTGAGATGGCAAAGT
This sequence comes from Monodelphis domestica, assembly GCF_027887165.1. NCBI lineage: Eukaryota > Metazoa > Chordata > Mammalia > Didelphimorphia > Didelphidae > Monodelphis > Monodelphis domestica. Next base: position 281,829,218 of record NC_077232.1, read on the forward strand.
CATCTTCATTAGGTGGAATTTAATAGTGAATCAAAGTTCTGGTGGAGAATAGACTGATCTAAACTTTAGCCTCCCTTGGGTCCTGCTGAAAGATTAGAGGGAAAGAGTAGGGCTTGAGTAAGTTGAATGTATCAGATTGTTTTTCACTAATAGTTCTCTTGTAAATCTCTGAGAACCCCCCAGTTTAACCCTAACAAAAACATAAAGGAGGAGAAACAAAATGGAAAATCTGACAATCGAGATTGATTTCAGAGGTATGCTCAACAAGTCTTGTGATGCCCTTAGTAGTGACCGGTCACAGGTGCCTCCGAGTTTGGAATTCATGCATTCTAATAAAATTTGTCTTTCAAAAGGAAAACTAGTTTTCCTCTTGTTTGTAACAACTCACATGGCACACAAAAACCATTAGCCAGTTGATTATAATTTAGCTTGGCTTTTAGCTGTGTTCTTTTCTGAGATACAATTATTAAACATTTCCTCAAGGGGGGGAAATTTGTGCTTAAAAAGAAAGAAAATCTGTAAACCCAGAAAGGGTTAATGAGGGAGTAAATGGGAACATTCTTGGCAAAACCCAGCACCCAGCACCTGGAGAGCAGGTATCAGACACAGTTAACAAGGAGGGGGGAAGGAGAAACAAATGTGTTAGGTGATCTTTACAGTCTGAAGAAATCTCTGTTGTACCACGAGGCATTTGCTCCTTGCCTTTTATTTCTAATTTCCTTTCAAAGAATTCGTGAAGTGAAAAGGGAGATGGTGACTGCTCAGTATATCAAAGCTTAGTTATCAGCTGGCTGATTTCTGGAATCTTTATTGTTTTGTGAGTACCTTGTGATGGGTCGTGTGGTAATATAGGGAAGCCAAATTTAAATGTGAGAGACAGCCACCTAAGTGCTGTGGAGAAAAAAAGGAAAGAAAGGAAAGGAAAGGAAAGGAAAGGAAAAGAAAAGAAAAGAAAAGAAAAGAAAAGAAAAGAAAAGAAAAGAAAAGAAAAGAAAAGAAAAGAAAAGAAAAGAAAAGAAAAGAAAAGAAAAGAAAAGAAAAGAAAAGAAAAGAAAAGAAAAGGAAAGGAAAGGAAAGGAAAGGAAAGGAAAGGAAAGGAAAGGAAAGGAAAGGAAAGGAAAGGAAAGGAAAGGAAAGGAAAGGAAAGGAAAGGAAAGGAAAGGAAAGGAAAGGAAGGAAGGAAGGAAGGAAGGAAGGAAGGAAGAAAGAAAGAAAGAAAGAAAGAAAGAAAGAAAGAAAGAAAGAAAGAGAGAGAGAGAGAGAGAGAGAGAGAGAAAGAAAGAAAGAAAGAAAGAAAGAAAGAAAGAAAGAAAGAAAGAAAGAAAGAAAGAAAGAAAGAAAGAAAGAAAGAAAGAAAGAAAGAAAGAAAGAAAGAAAGAAAGAAAGAAAGAAAGAAAGAAAGAAAGAAAGAAAGAGAGAGAAAAAATTTATCTAGTGTAGAAATTCACACTGATAGTTCATGTGTCCAAGAAGAAGGTTTCTTCCCCTTTGTGTGTGTATAGTATGTATATATATATGTGTGTGTGTGTGTGTGTGTGTGTGTGTGTATGATGAAAAAGAAGCTGAAAGAAGGGGGTGCGAGGCAATAGTAAACACTTGGTTGAGATGAATTGGCAGTATTGGCAATGGATAGTTAATGGAAGATACACATTTTTGTTACCTTTAGGAATAGAGCGTCAGTTTTCTTTCACACTATCTTTTGAGGGAGGAAAACTCACATAATAGGACTGCAAAACCTACAATCCAATTTTAAAGCTGAGCCACAAATCTGTGGGGCTATTTAAATCCTGATTTTAGAATTTAGACCATTTAGAATAAAATAACCTTTGAGGCCTATGAAAATTTTTTAAATTAATGAAAGACAATGAATAAGAAGTCACCTCCCCTCAGAAGAAGCAAGAAATATTATAGAGCAACGCATTTTCCATCTCCTAGACATGAAGAATAAGTATGTCTTCCTCCTAATTTCAACAGCACAACTCCTTATCTCTGGCTCACTGAAAAAAAGTTAAGAAACTTGAAAGGCAAATAGATATGAAATATGAATCAAGATATTGTACTGCCTTTCAAACCTATTTCTTGAAAATTTTAGAAAAGGAGAATTATCCATTACTTTAACATGATGTTTAGTACAACCACTTTTGTAGTAGGCTAATTAAAATAATGGTTTTTAATGGTGTTATGTCTAATTTTAAAATAATATTTCTTTTTATGTGAGGGAGGTGATGTAAGGTTTACAGTCTCTGGTAGGTACCAAACTTTTTTTAAAAAACCTTTACCTTCAGTCTTAGAATCAATACTATGTATTGGTTCCAAGGCAGAAGAGCAGTGAGGGCTAGGCAATGGGAGATAAGTGACTCACCCAGGGTCACTCAGCTAGGAAGTGTCTGAGGCCAAATTTGAACTCAGGACCTCTCATCTCTAAACATGGGCCTCAAACCACTGAGACACCTTCCTGATCCCATAGGTACTAAACTTGAAAGAATGTACTAGCGGCTAACAGTATGAATGTCACCTGAGGACTAATCTATACTTTCTTTGGGGTAGCTAATTATCAAATTGATCCTGCAACACATGGAAATTAGTTTTCCCATTCTTAGATGTGGAAGGATTATACTCTGTTGCAATAGACGATCCATACTGATTGAATTAGAGGTGGGCTAGAAGAGGATGATCAGAACACTAGAGATCTTTGAGCCCATGCTATGTATGACTACTTGAAGATTTGGAGAATGTTCAATCTGGAAAAGAGAAAGCTCAGGGAAAAGCAAGCTAGTTCTTTTCAAAGAACTGAAGATCTAACTTATAGAAGAGGAATTGACTTGTTCTCTTTGACCCTAAAGGATAAGACCAGGAATAGTGGATAGAAATTGCAGAGACAAATTTAGTCATCATGTCTAGAATAACTTCTTACCAATAAAAACTATATGAGAGCAGACAGAGAGAGTTTGCATTCTTCTCACAATGGAGATCTTCAAGTGGGACACTTGAGAATTTGTTGGATCAGAGGGATTTCTTTTGGGAGTGTGTAATGAAATGATGGATACTTGAAATATAAACATATTCACAACTAATGTAAATACTGTATCTCTACAAAAATCAGTAAAAGAAGCATCTCTGACATATTCTGATTGTGTCAACTTGGGTGAATAAGTTAAACTCTTGATGCCCTTCAGACAATTCACTCTGATTATCAGTAGAAGAAATCTACATTTCATGAAGTAAAATCAAATTGGTTATCTTCTCAAAAAGATGAGGAAGATGGGAGCATGGGAGAGAATTTGAAACTCAAAATTTCAAAAACCGATTGTTAAAATAGGATTGAACCAAAAAAAAAAAAAGGCCTGCATATTTTGTCCTTTACTTCTTTTCTCTTTTTTTTTTCTCCAGGATATTGTCTTCATTCCTTATATGAGGAATTATTATTAGTTACATTACAATTATATATAATATATATATAATTAGCAAATATATTCATTTTAATTAACCTAATTTACCTATCCAATATTTTGTCTTTGTAGGTGGTGGTAGGAAAAACATTTTATATGAGTATTCAGTTTTTATAGGATGTATCAGAAATTCATACCAAAAACTTGCCTTTCCACAACTCCTAATGAGGTATTAGCAGAGCCAATATAATAAAAATGACAATTCTGCCTAAGTTAATTCACTTATTCAGTGTCATATAAAAGAACCAAAAAATTATTTTGCAGAGCTTGAAATAACAGTAACAAAATTTATCTGGAAAAATTAAAGGATAAGAATGTCAAGAGAATCTATGAAAAAAGATATTAAGGAAGACAGCCTAGCAGTTAAAGATTTCAAATTATATTACAAAGCAGTAATCTTCAAAACAATCTGGTACTGGTTAAGAAATAAAATGATGAATCAGTGGAGTAGATTACATTAAGGGCTAATAAATGACCAAAGTAATCTAGCATTTAATAAACCTAAAGATTCAAGCCTTTTGGGGTCAGAACTCAGTATTTGACAAATGTTGCTGAGAAAACTAGGAAGCAGTTTGTCAGAAACCAATATTTCATGTTCTATACCAAGATAAGGTCAAAATAAATAAATGATTTAGACATAAATGGTATTTACTCATAAGTAAAGTAGGGGAGCATGGAAAAATATATCTATGGATAAGGTAAGTTTGTTACCAAACAAGAGATAGAAAGGATTGTAGGAAGTAAAATAGATTATTTTCATTACATAAAATTAAAAGGATTTTTAAAAAAAACTAATGTTACTGAAATTAAAAGAAAAACTGGAAACTGGTAAAAATATTTTGTTTCAAATTTCTCTGATAGAACTTTGAAAATTTTAAGAATAAAAAACATTCACCACTTGATAAATGGTCAAAAGGTATGACGAGGTAGTTTTCAGAAGAAGAGATCAAAGTTATCAGTAGTTACATGGAAAAAGAATTCTCCAAATCACTAATGATTAAAAAATTAAAATTAAAACGGTGCTGAGATACTATCAAATTGCCTAACATCACAGGAAAGGAAAATGACACATTTTACAGGGAACATGGGAAAGTTAGGACCATAGAGCACTATTGGTGTGATTGTGAATTGATCTAACCATTCTGAAGAACAGTTTGGAACTCTACCCAAAGGATTACAAAACTGGGCATATGACCTAGCAATACTACTGCTAGATCTGTATCCCAAAAACAGCAAAGAAAAGGGAAAGGGACTTAATTGTCCAAAATACTTATAGCAGATCTTTTTGTGGTAGAAAGAATTAGAAAATGAGAGGATGTCCATCAGTTGTGGAATGGCTGAACAAGTTGATATATGATTGACAGAATACTATTGTGCTATAGGAAATGATGACCAAATGTTTTCAGAAAAACTTGGGACAACTTACATGAAATGATGTGAAGGGAAGGGACCAGAACCAGAACACTGTACATAGTAATTGCAGTATCACATTCAATTATCTAAGGGGATTTCAAAGGATTCATGATGAAAAGTTCTATCTATCCACCTCTAGAGAGGGAACTGATGATCTCTGGATGCAGATTTAAGGTTTTGTTTTTTTTATTTTCTTCATTTTTATTTCTTTATTTTATTTATATTTTCAACATGGCTACTGTTGAAAGATATTTTGTAATTTTGCATAATTGAAATAAAATTGTTTGCCTTCTCAAGGAAGAGGGAAAGATGAAATGGAAGGAGAGAATTTGGTACTCAAAATTTCAAAATATAATTGTTAAAACAATTTACAGAAATTGGGAAATTGGGAACAAAATAAATTACGTAATTTATTATTTTATTATTTATTATCAACACAGTGTTACCAGAATAAAAATTATAAACTAATTATTAATGATATAACAATAGGGAGAGAAAATACCAACCTACAAATGGAAGGGACTGGGGAAAGAGTAAAGTTTACTTTTCTCCACTGCCCCTCTTGTTATTGTCCAGTTGTGTTTGATTCATCATGACCCTATATGGGATTTTCTTAAATAAAGTGGTCTGCCATCTTCTTCAGCTCTCCAGCTCATTTAATAAATAGGGAAACTGAGGCAAATAAGGTTAGGTGACTTGCCCAGAGCCACATAGCCACTGGGAATCTCAGGCCAGATTTGAACTCAGGAAGATGAGTCTTCCTATTTCCACATCCAACATCCTATCCACTGTGTCACCTAGATGACCATTTTCCACAGCCACATTACTATGTCTAAATATATTTACAATATTTTGATATACAGTAGAATTCAAGTTTCTTCAGGAAAGGGATTAATTTATTTTTCATTTTAACTCCAAATCACCACCATCTAGCATACCCCCTATGCCACACAGTGGTGCTTAATAAATGTTGATTGAATTGACCCGTCAAAATGATTTAAATTTAATAATACTTCAAGCCTTTGCAGTAGATTGCCTTCAAGAATAGCTATAGCAACAGAATCCACCAGCCTGCCTGCCAACCAATGCTTGAGCATCTCTCAATTTAGGTAACCTGGTCCTGGACAGATACAGAATGCTGATTCTTGTGCTTTTCCATCTTGGGAGGACCTGCAATCTGTAAAGTATTCTCAGTTTTAAGCTACATGCAAGTTTGTTCATTTTCCTTCATGATTTTTTCCAATTTTTTTATTTTAAAAAAATCATTAAGCAGGAAAGGGCTAAAATTAATCCTAAAGTCATTCAAATAGTGATCTGTTAGCATACTAAATGACTTTTTAAATAATTCTTTGGGACAAACCACTTTAAAATCTATATAACTGTCCTATTTTGAGTGTTCTCTTTTCCTGCCCTCAACTTATTTTTATTAATTAATATTTATATATTACTTTATATATCTACATACAATTAATATAGTATATTAAAATATGTACATTTTTATAAAAAGAAGATTTTGTCAGAAAGCTTTACTTTGGGAGCAGCTGAATGACTCAGTGGATAGAGAACCAGACTTAAAGACAGGAGATCCTGGGTTCAAATGTAGCCTCTGGCACTAAACCGTGACACTAGTCAAGTCACTTAAACCTCATTGCCCATCCCTCACCACCCTTCTGTCTTCTGACAGTATTGACTCTAACATGGAATTAAGATAAGGATTTTTAAAAACATTTTTATTTTGTCAGAATTTGTGTTTTTCCAGCTTAAATTTCAAGAACTCTGACTATAATTATCATATCACAATGAGACAATGGAATTCTAGGACCTGGTGAGAAGTGAGTCATACGGAACATGCAGGGGTCTAAAAATATTTTTGGTACTTAAATCTCTCAAAATTTTTTATTTTTTATCTCATGTTTTAAGTTTGTATTTTTAAAGAAAAATTTAGTTGTTAATTAAGAATAAGTTCAGTTAATATTTAGTTTCAGTAGTTGGATAAATACAAATCATTCCCTTTATAATTTCTAAATAAATTTATTAAATTTTTATTTAAAAGTAAAATTCTCTTTTGCACAATCCCTAGTAAAGCAATTTATACTTGTCTATGGAGCAAGTATTTACTATTCATATATTCTTAGAACTGAATCTACCTTTCAGTTCCCAGAAGGAAAAACTAGAACATTGAGTTGAAGTTGTAGAATGGAAAGTTTAGCCATGATGCTAGGAAAAACTTACCAGATAGAGCTAAGATAAGTGCAACGGAAGGCTTCTAAAGGTTCTGCATTCCTAGAAGTCTTCAAGCAAAAGCTGAATGACCACTTTTCAAGGAGTTTGCTTGACCAGATTTGGCTTGGCCATTGCAGTTCTCTCTGAGGTGATTATTCTGTAATATCTAGTTCTCTGAAGCTTCACCATGGCATGGAGCCAACCACTGCCCATGCCTGACCACAAGCTTCAAGATGGAAGACTTCAAGTCAAGCCTAATCTATGGACGGACTAACTCATTACCAAAGTATCACACAGCAGGTGATGAGTTCTTTTTCAGACCCAGAACTTCAGTAGAGACAGTCTTCAAAGGAAGAGGCATGCTGAAGTCTACATCTGTGTGAGGAGTGTCTATCCTGGTGAGGTTCCTTGAAGTATAGAAGAAGCATGTAGAAGTCACAGTTGTTTTGTTTTGTTTTACTTTATTAAACTAGGTAACATTTATATAGCACTTTAAACTTTATAAAGTGCATTACAAATGTTGTCTTATTTGGTTGTTATAACAAGTCTGTGGGCTAGTGGCTATTATTATCCCCATTTTATAGATAACTGAGGCTAAGAGAAGCTAGGGGATTTGACTACAGTTACACAGCTAGTAATTGTTTGAGGCAGGTTTTGAACTCAAGTCTTTCTGATTCAATGTTCAGTGCTTTATTCACTACACCACCTAGGTACCTTAATAGGACATAAAGTAAAATGTGCAAGCTCCTGAAAAAGTGTTTTAATGATATATTTGCACTTACTTTAGTTATAACTCAACCAATCAGTCAACAAGCATTTATACCATATGCCAGATGCTGTACAATGTGCTAGACATGCAAATCAAAACAGTCCCTGCCCTCAAAGAGTTCTCACATTCCCTTTACCTAGTAAGTAAACCTTTGCCCCCTAGTGTGTGGACAGAATTTGCTCCCCAGGACTCTCTTACCCAGCATCCCATTTGCGTGCTCATGCTGAATGCAAACACTGCATACCTACATAGGATAAAGTTTGGTGTTACCCTGCCCCTCTCTCTCTCTTTCCCTGATCATGGCCATGGAAGCTGGCTTTGAGCCAGGCAGGAGAATTTACTCATGTGATCTTACTTTTGTTAGATAATTAGGTTCTATACTTCTATTTCTTATTTTTTATTTTTTCTACTTCAAGTAATTATTAATAAACTTTGTAAAATTAATACTTGGAGTTATTGATATTAACTTAAATCTTACACTAGTATGTGTGGCATTCAGGGATGTCTGGGGCTTGCCAAGCTATTTTCAGGACTATTCATCTACTTTTAATGTCCACCTTTCATCCAGCTCTCATCTGTGTCTCCAAGAAGCTGTAGAATACACAATGGCTATCCCTTATTAAAATTGTCTTGCAGATAAACTAAAGCAGCTTGAGGACAACCAACAGGCTTCATACCCATAGGTGCATAGGGAGATGTTTGTCCCAAGCATGTGAAGAGTTCCTCCGATTGGAATGGGTAGATAAGAATAATTAGTTCCATTGGCCAAGAAGGCAGTAGAAGTTGGTGCTGTGGAGCCCTTACAGCTTGGTTAGACTTCAAAGATGCCCAGGTCATCTTCTACATCCCTGGGTCATTGCCAGTCATCCTGACTTTTGCCTGGCCACTGGATTTTGATGACTCTAGAAGAAAGAGTAAGCCTAATGACTTTGTTCAACTTTGCCTCACTGAAATTCAACTGATGGGCAAATAAAGATATCATTCCATGATGTCATCGATCTTCAAAAATGGAAGAAAAACAACAATGAGAATAAATAATGAGGTGCCTACATGACACACATAGAAGAGATGGAAGGTAATTTTAGATGGAGGAGCATTAGCTGGGGAAGAAGAATATATCTATTAAAACTACTAAATCTGTGCTAAACTGGAGAGAATAGAATTATGGCTGGGAAGGGTGTGTGTGTCTGTGCCTTTGTGTGGGATCCACTAATTATGAGTCAGGAAAGCTAAAATTCAGAAATCTCTTTATAAAATGGTAAAATACAATGGATAGCAAGTGTGTTTGATGCTATGTCCATGAGAGGTGCATCAGTCTCTTCTTTCATTATCTGGAACTCACAGCCACAGGCATCAAATGATTCTGGAAGTGGTAGATTCTTATTGTCAATGCCACTAAAATGTTCTGCATATAATCAGTATATATACAGACAGTATATAGACAGTGTGCTCAGGAACCCAAGAAAGGAAACATTGCCTGGTGCCTTTAGGAGGAATGTAAATCCCTGTAAAAACATGATGTTTGAATTCCTAGCCATTTTTACCTACGAATTTGATATATGCTATCCCTGTAGGGTTTCAAGTCTGTTTGGATGCTTACTGGCTGGTTCCCAGGATAACTTTTCATTCTTGCTGGTATGAGTTACTGTTTGCACTTACCTTACAAAGCCCACCTG